>NW_020664373.1:17074739-17105682 GCF_002925995.2 Terrapene triunguis
GCTCTTCTTTTTTTCCTGGGGCGGCAAAAAAGTTAGAGTTGGCCCTGGATCAACCCATTGCTCCACTAGCTGCTAAGCCATTGGGGCAGGCTTCATTCCATGTTTTTAATAGGTAGGATGAATCACCTAGGTTGGAGTGACAGAACAAGAGAAATTTCAATTTAGTATATTTTTCTCCTTTTAAAATGTTCTAATCTAGCATGGCACATAAGCAACAAACTGTCATATTTGTCACTTTCTTTAAAAATGGATTTTTATAATCTTAAATTCCACCTGCTAAATCTCAAACAAAGTAGACTTGAGCCAGGTGTTTGTTTGTCAGTTCTCTTTACTTCAGTGACCAAACACCACCAAGATTCCGTGCCTGGGAAATAATGTTTCTTAAAGGCACAGCTGTCGAAATGTCAGAAGCTACTGTAGAAAATGAACCACTCATTCAAATATGGAACATGGAGAAGAATTAAGGCGAGAGTACAGTTTGTAGACCAGGTACATCATTCCTCAGAGCTCATACAATAGGTATTGGCCATCTAATCACTGGCCATCATTAATGGAGCGAGCAAAAGATTGTGAATAAGTGCTTTCTATAAACAGGAATTGGGGGAGGAGGGTAAGAATGACTTCAAGAACAGAAATAAATGAGCTGATGCTCATAGGCTGAAGAGAGTAAGAATCAGTTTGCTAGTGCTGCTGCAAATGCAAGAACAACTGATATTTTTATATACTGTATAAAACTAATCACCACTATTTCTTTACCCCCTTAGTAACTGTATGCCTTTAACAGTCATTAACTTGCAAGTACCAAGGGAATATATATTTCCTTGAAGATCTGATCTATTCAACAAAGTACTAAGGAGAACATCTCGCAGATACTGTTATAGAGAGGCGTTCTTTATTCTCTCCTCCATGACAACTACTGCATATGATTTTCACAGATTTACAGATTTTAAGGGCAGAAGGGACCACTGTGATCATCTAGTGTGACATCCTGTATAACACAGGCCACAGAACTTCTCTGAATTAATTCCTGTTTGAACTAGACCATATCTTTGATAAAAACATCTGATCTGGATTTAAAATATGCCAGTGATAGAGAATCCTTCACAATCCTTGGTAAGCTGTTTCAATGGTTAATTTCCCTCACTGTTAAAATTTGTCCCCTATTTCTAGTCTTAATTTGTCTAGCTTCTACTTCCAGCCATTATACCTTTGTCTGCTAGATTGAAGAGCCTTCTATGATCAGATATCTATTCCCCAACATAGGTATGTAAAAACTGTGATAAAGTCACCGGCTATTTGATCAGTAAATACATTGAGCTCCTTCAGTCTATCACTGTAAGATATGTTTTCCAGTCCTTACTCACTCTGTTCTCTGAACCCTCTCCACTTTCTTTCAACATCCTCCTTGAATTGTGAATACCAGACTCTGACACAGTATTCCAGTAGCAGTTGCATCAGTGACAAATATAGAGGTAATATAACCTCCCTACTTCTACATGATATTCCCCTGTATATACATCCAAGGACTGCATTAGCCCTTTTTGACTGTATTGTAGTGGGAGCCCATATTCAGCTGATTATCCTCCAGGACTCCTTTCAGGGTCACTGAAGGAATGCCTACTTCTTTGTTCCTAGCTGTATACATTTACATTCTGCCATATTGAAACACAAATTGTCAAGTGTTCCAGAGAGCTCAGTATCAGTCACCTATCCTCTTCATTATTTATCTATCCTCCAATCTTTGCACCATCTGAAATCTTAATCAGTGATAATTTTATGTTTTCTTCCATGTCATTGATAAAAATGTTAAATAGTGTAGGGCAAGAATCTGTTTCTTTGGGACTCCACAAGAAACACAGTGGAGTTCAGTGATGATTCCCGATTTATTGTACATTTTTGAGACCTATCAGTTTAATCCATTTAATTGTGTGCCACGTTGATTTGGTATTTCTCTAGTTTATTAATGAAAATGGCATATGGTACGAAGGCAGAAGTCTAAATATATTACATATACACTATTACTTTTATCAACCAAAACTTGTAATCTCATTAAAAAAAAGATATCAAGTTATTTTGCCAGGCTCTATTTTCCATGTTGATTGGCATTAATTATATTTCCCTCCTTTAATTCTTTATTAATCAAATCCCTCTCAGCGGTACCATTATTTTGTCCAGGATCGATGTCAGACTGACAAGTCTATTATTGCCTGGGTCAACCCATGTACCCTTTTTAAATATTGGTACAACATTAGCTTATTTCCAGTCTTCTGGAACTTCCCCAGTGCACCAAGATTTATTGAAAATCAACATTAATGGTCCAGACAGATCCTTGGCCAGCGTTTTAGATGCCAGTTATATGGACTGCCGATTTTAAAATGTCAAATTTAGTAGCTGATGTTTACCATCTTCCTTAGTTGCTGTTGGAACAGAAACTACTTCGTCATCTCATACGATACGACTACGTCATCTGGATCATTTCCCAAATACACAAGAGAAATATACATTGAACACTTCTGGCTTTTCTGCATTATTATTGATAATTTTACCATTTCCATCTAGTAGTGGACCAACACCGTTGTTAGGATTCTTTTCAGTCCTAATATACTTAAAAAACTACTTATTGTCCTTAACTCTACTGGCCAATAGATTTCTCCTTTTGTTTTTTTGCTTTCCTGATCAATTTTCTATAATACCTAACTTCTGATTTATATTAATTACTTCCCCTTTTTCCCATTAGCTGTATATATATATATGCTTTCGCTTCCTCAATAAGCCAGGTGGCAGGTTGTTTTTTTAATCAGGGTGGCATTCACTCTCAATTGTGGATTTTGGGGCATCTAGTAGAATGTTCTTAAACAATTATCATTCACATTTTTCTGTTTATGTTCTTTATCCCACCTGATTTGGCTCATAATTATCAGGTTTGTGAAAATGGCCCTTTTAAAGAACCAAGGATATTTATTACTAGTTTGGACTTTATATTTGTTTGACTATGCAAACAGAATCGTCTAGTCATGGTCACTAGTACCTAAGCTTCCACTAATTTTTAGTTCTGCGATCAATTCATCTTTATCTGCCAAGATGAAGTCTAAAATACAATTCCTCTGTGTTGGATGCAACACTTTTTCAGTTAGGGAGTTGTCATCTATAATACTTAGAAGTTCTGAGGACATTTTACTACTGGCAGCATGAGACTGCCAGTATGTGTCACTCAGATTGAAGTCTCCCATAATAATGCAGCTTGTTTCCCCCTACATATTATAGATAGGGCTTAAGGAACTGGTCATTTTGCACCATTGACATTCTGTCTCATCTCTATCAAACCATCTGTATGCTAAGATGATCTGTGAGGGTAACACATAATGGGAAGAGGAAGTCTAGGAGAAAGTCTAAGTGAACAACAGTTGATATCAGGCCACTCATAGAATGGCCCACCAGCTGTAAAGTATTATCCTTTAGAGCAGTGGTGAGCAACCTGTGGCCCATCAGGGTAATCTGATTGCGGGCTGTGAGACATTTTACTGATGTTGACCGTCCACAGGAACGGCGCCCCGCAGCTCCCAGTGGCCGCAGTTCGCCATTCCCGGCCACTGGGAACTGTGGGAAGTGGCGCGGGCAGCAGGGACATGCTGGCTGTTGCTTTCCACAGCTCCCATTGGCTGGGAACGGTGAACCACGGTCACTGGGAACTGCGGGGGGCCATTCCTGCAGACGGTCAACATCAGCAAAATGTCTCGCAGCCTGCAATCAGATTGCCCTGACGGGCCGCATGCAGCCGCAGGTTGCCCACCATTGCTTTAGAGCCATATGAAATTGATGTTCCATCAGTCTGTGGATGAACCAATGAAATACCACCATACTCCAAGAGGAGCTTAGCTGACCCCTGACCTCCAACTGGAATAGATGATAGCCAGACCACGAAAAAGGTCCAGAGATCCAAAATATTTATCCTGTGCCAAATTCAGTCTTGGGACAAGAGCACACAAATCACATTAGCTTTAATGGGTTTTGTACCCTCTTGTGCCAAGGCTGAATTTAGTATCCCTTGAATAGGGACTGGGAGTGGCTGGCTCACTACAAAAGCAATTTCCCCTCTCTTGGTATTGACACTTCCTCATCAGTTATTGGGAGTGGACCACATCCACCCTGACTGAATTGGTCTTGTCAACACTGGTTCTCCACTTGTAAGGTAACTCCCTTCTCTTCATGCACAAGTATATTTATGCCTGTATCTGTAAATTTCACTCCAAGCATCTGAAGAAGTGGAGGTTTTTACCCATTAAAGCTTATGCCCAAATAAATCTGTTAGTCTGTAAGGTGCCACCGGACTCCTCGTTGTGTTTGAAGATATACCATATCTACCATTTCCCCCCATCCACAAGGCTTGTTACCCTGTCAAAGAAAGCTTTCAGGTTGCTTTAACATGATTTGTTCTTGACAAATCCATGCTGTTACTTATCACCTGATTATCTTCTAGATGTTTGCAAATTGATTGCTTAATTATTTGCTCCATTATCTTTCTGGGTACAGAAGTTAAGCTGACTAGTCTATAATTCCCCAGGTTTTCCCTTTTTATAGATTGTCACTATATTTGCCTTTTTCCAGTCTTCTGGAATCTCTCCCTTCTTCCATGACTTTTCAAAGATAATAGCTAATGCCTCAGATATCGCCTCAGTCAGCTCCTTGAGTATTCTAAGATGTGTTTCATCAGGTCCTGGCGACTTGAAGACATCTAACTTGTCTAAGTAATTTCGAACTTGTTCTTTTCCTATTTTAGCCTCTGATCCTACCCCATTTTCACTGGCATTCACTATGTTAGACGTCCAATCATCACCAACCTTCTTGGTGAAAACCGAAACAAAGAAGTGATTAAGCACCTCTGCCATTTCCACATTTTCTGTTACTGTTTTTCCCCCTTCATTGAGTAATGGGCTTACCCTGTCCTTGGTCTTCCTCTTGATTCTAATGTATTTGTAGAATGTTTTCTTGTTACCCTTTATGTCTCTAGTTAGTTTGATCTCGTTTTGTGCTTTGGCCTTTCTAATTTTGTCCCTACATACTTGTGATATTTGTTTATATTTATCCTTTGTAATTTGACCTTGTTTCCACTTTTTGTAGGACTCTTTTTTGATTTTTAGATCATTGAAGATGTGGTTAAGCCAGGGTGGTCTCTTGCCATACTTCCTATCTTTCCTACGCAGTGGGTAGCTTGCTCTTGTGCCTTAATAATGTCTCTGAAAAACTGCCAACCGTCTTCAATTGTTTTTCCTCTGAGACTTGCTTCCCATGGGATCTTACCTACCAACTCCCTGAGTTTTCTAACGCCTGCCTTCTTGAAAACCATTGTCTTTATTTTCCTGTTCTCCCTCCAACCATTCCTTAGAATCATGAACTCTACCATTTCATGATCACTTTCACCCAAGCTGCCTTCCACTTCCAAATTCTCAACCATTTCCTCCCTATTTGTCAAAATCAGATCCAGAAAGTCCTCTCCCCTAGTAGCTTTCTCCACCTTCTGAAATGAAAAATGGTCTCCAATACATTCCAAGAACTTGTTGGATAATCTGTGCCCTGCCGTGTTATTTTCCCAACAGATGTCTAAGGGTACATCTACACTTACCGGAGGGTCCGGCGGCAGGCAATCGATGTTCTGGGATCGACTTATCGCGTCTAGTGAAGACGCGATAAAATTGATCCCTGATCGCTCTGCCGTCGACTCCGGAAATCCACCGTGGCAAGAGGCGGCAGCGGAGTCGACAGCAGCGCGGCAGCGGTCGACTTTCCCCCGTCCTCACAGCCAGGTAAGTCGACCTAAAATACGCAACTTCAGCTACGGTATTCATGTAGCTGAAGTTGTGTATCTTAGGTCGACCCCCCGCTGTAGTGTAGACCTAGCCTGAGTAGCTAAAGTCCGTCATCACCATCAAATACTGTGCTTTGGATGATTTTGTTAGCTGTAAAAAAAAGCCCCATCCACTTCTTCTTCCTGGTTAGGTGGTCTGTAATAGATCCCTACCATGACATCACCCTGTTTTTTTACCTGCTTTATCCTTATCCAAAGACTTTCAACAAGTCTGTTTCCTATTTCTATCTCAACCTCAGCCCAAGTGTATACATTTTTAATATATAAGGCAACACCTTCTCCTTTTTTCCCCTGCCTGTCCTTCCTGAGCAAGCTATACCCTTCTATACCAATATTCCAGTCATGCGTATTATCCCACCAAATCTCTGTGATGTCATAGCTATGTTTATTTATTAGCAGTTTGAGTTCTTTCCGCTTATTTCTCATACTTCTTGCATTAGTTTACAGACATCTAAGATATTGATTTGATTCCCAGTTCTGTCTTGTCTCTCCCTTATCCCTGCTATAATAACCCATGCTCCCCCAAAATTATGACCCTTCTACCAGGTCTCCATGTTTTTGACTTAGCTGTGGGCTTTGGTCACCTGCCCCATTTGAACCTACTTTAAAGCCCTCCTCCACTAGCTTAGCCAGTCTGTATCCAAATATGCTTTTCCCATTCCTCGATAGGTGGACCCCATCTCTGCTTAGCGACCATTCTTCCTGGAACAGCATCCCGTGGTCAAGGAAGTCGAAGCTCTCCTAGCGAAACCATCCTCGCAGCCAGGCATTCACCTCCAGGATGCATCTGTCTCTGCCTGGGCCCCTACCCTTGACTGAAAGGATCAAATCTGCACTCCCAACTCCTTCATCCTTACTCCCAGAGCCCTGTAGTCGCTTCTGATCTGCTGAGGGATGTCCTACCTTGCAGTATCATTAGTGCTCACATGGATGAGTAGCATGGGGTAGTAGTCAGAGGTCCGGATGATCCTTGACAATATCTTCATAACGTCTCAGATACGGGCCCCTGACAGGCAGCATACCTCCCGAGATGCCATGTCAGGGTTACAGATGGGTACCGCTGGCCCCTCAGAAGACAGTCACCATCCACCACAACCCTACATTTCCTCCTGGGAGTGGTGGCTGTGATCCTCCTAGCCTTGGGGGTACATGGCTCCTTCTCCTCCACCTTTCAGGGTGATTCCTCATCTCTCATTGCCAGGGCAGCATAACGATTTTCCATCACCATGGTGGGTGGGTTGGGAGTAGGGGTGGAGCACTGCCTGCTGCCAGAAGTAACCAGCAGCCAGTGTCACTTAGCCTCTGGCTTTTAAAGGACTTCTCTCCTGGGTCAGCCCTACCCCCTCGTTAATCACACAGCGTGAGGGTGATTACAAGGCTGATTGAGGCTGAGCAAAGATGATTACGGATGATCCAGGGAACAAAGGCTCAAACAGTCCCCAGACACACAATCCTAACTGACTCTGTAACTGAAATAACCTGAAAGAAAAAGAAAAACACATACAGCCAAACAAACTCACTCACCCCAAGGTTAGTAGTCGCACCATGTTTGTTCAGCAGGGGGATCTCCTTCTCCCTCTCTCAAATTCCCCTGTTTGTGGTCCTCTGTTCGCTACGGCCTCATTGTGGTGGATGCTGTACATCAAGAGACAGTCACTGCCTTGGAGAGTGTACAGTCTAAATAAACATGAGAGATGAATGATGGAGGGGAAGCAGAGGCACAAAGAGGTGAAATGACTTGCCCAAGGTCACAGACCCATGTCAGTGACAGAGCTGGGAAAAGAATCCAGTCTCCTGCCTTCCAGTCCAACATGTTATCTGCTGGACCATGCCGCTTCTCCACACAATGGCAGACAACTAAAGAGAAACAATACAAGAAAGGGAGTTAAACATTTTTTGAAATCTTGTGGTTTAATTGATTCCTCTTTCCAAGCTTTCAAAGCAAAATAATTAGCATGCAGCAGAGCTGGATTGCTTTAAAACTCTTTGTGGTTTAAACAGCCAACCCAGCAATCAGCATTTCTGATTACCCTCCCCTGTTCTCCTGTAAGCGCTCAGACAAACACTTGTTCCACAAAACACAAGTATTATCCCATGTGTTTACCATGGCTGTTGAGAGCTCTTTTTCCAAATGCCTTGAACTGAGAGTTATTAGGGCTGGACATTAGTTGGCATCTTAAGTAAAGGGGAATGACCAGAAAAACTTCTGGAACCAATATTTTCAAGTAAGTTACAGGCTGTAAATTGTCACTGGTTTATATTTAACATGTATAATAAGCAATGTTGTGAATAAATATTATTCACTTGTAGTTATAATTCCACCTATTCTGGAATTCAGACAATGGTGATTTGAATTGGTTAGTGTTGTAATATGAGTTCCCGTAAAAAGTACATATAGGACTACCAGATTAAACCACACATGAAGGATGAAGTAACATCAGACCCTGAAGAAGAGCTCTGGGTGAGCTTGAAAGCTTGTCTCTGTCGCCAACAGAAGTTGGTCCAATAAAAGATACTACCTCACTGACCTTGTCCCTTTAAACCCACATGGCAGTAGTGTTCAGTGTAAAGGCTGTGAATTCAGTGTTAACCTTCTCTTTTCCACCTATGTATGTGTGGCTCCTTCTGAGCCTGGTAAGAGTGAAATGGAGGAGAACTGACATGGTTCTTCTGAGAGAAGGGACTAGGAAGTTGTGAGGCAGCAGACGTACTCTGCAGGACCACCCACTGTGCAGGGTGGAAGCCATGCCAGGGTAATTTTATCCATGGGAATGTGAATGAGTTTCTGGACTGGCTGGGAGAATGGCAAGAACACACCTTGAATGGGCAGACTGGTCACAAACACTATGTAGGGGGCAATGCAACAGACTGTGGCTGCTCCTACGTCCACTAAGCTGTGGCACCAGCTCCGATTGAACTGCACAAGAATTCCATACTCTGCCTTTAGGAGGTGGGGAGGGTTTCACTCCCTTTATGCTATTTATGTGTATATTTTGGCATTGTGCAGAGGGCCAGATTTCCTCATTTGGCAGCATATAATCCTCTGATGACTTCAGACCATGGCAGACCTTACAAACCAGGGGCCAAAATATGGCCTCTCATCATTTGTGGTGATTGGCAGCGAACTCACCCATGTGCTATACCACCTCAGCCCTGGGAGAATGAGAACAAAGGGGCACCAGCTCCCTTGACTTTCCCTTGCTGTGCACATCCAAGGCTGTGTCCAAATCCTGCCGCTTCTTCCTACAGATTAAAAAATATCTGTCCTTTTTTCTCTGCCCACACTGCTAAAACTCTTGTTCAGGCTCTCAGCATCTTAATTACTGCACTATACTGTACTGTACTCTGATACCCATATCATGCCCCTTCTCCCCTCCCAGGTCAATACAAAAAAGCAGCTGGTAAGAGCATCTTTCTTGCTCTCTGACCATGTCACCTCCTTTTTTGAATCCCTTCACTGACTTTTCCACTTGAACACAAGCCTCTCAGGTTAATATTTACAACTCTGCTTCCCTCTGTATTTCTCTGCTCATCTTTTACTTATCACATGTCCCCCCCAGATTGCTCTGCCAATGATGCCAGCCCTCAGTACCCCTGTGTACAATCTTCCCACAAACTGTGAACAGTATCCCTGATGAGGCCACAGCACGCCTGGTGGCTGAGCTTTGTGACTTTGTCCTCACCCACAACCACTTCAGATTTGGGGACAACTTATACCTTCAAGTCAGTGGCACTGCTATGGGTACCCGCATGGCCCCACAGTATGCCAACATTTTTATGGCTGACTTAGAACAACGCTTCCTCAGCTCTCGTCCCCTAGTGCCCCTCCTCTACTTGCGCTACATTGATGACATCTTCATCATATGGACCCACGGAAAGGAGGCCCTTGAAGAATTCCACCTGGATTTCAACAATTTCCACCCCACCATCAACCTCAGCCTGGACCAGTCCACACAAGAGATCCACTTCCTGGACACTACAGTGCAAATAAGTGATGGTTACATAAACACCACCCTATACCAGAAACCTACTGACTGCTATACGTACCTACATGCCTCCAGCTTCCATCCAAGACACATCACACGATCCATTGTCTACAGCCAAGCCCTAAGATACATCCGAATTTGCTCCAACCCCTCAGACAGAGACAAACACCTACAAGATCTTTATCAAGCATTCTTAAAACTACAATACCCACCTGTGGAAGTGAGGAAACAGATTGACAGAGCAAGACGGGTACCCAGAAATCACCTACTACAGGACAGGCCCAACAAGGACAATAACAGAACACCACTGGCCATCACATACAGCCCCCAGCTAAAACCTCTCCAGCGCATTATCCACGATCTACAACCTATCCTGGAAAATGATCCCTCACTCTCACAGACCTTGGGAGGCAGGCCAGTCCTCGCTTACAGACAACCCCCCAACCTGAAGCAAATACTCACCAGCAACTACACACCACACCACAGAAACACCAACCCAGGAACCAATCCCTGTAGCAAACCTCGTTGCCTACTCTGTCCCCATATCTACTCTGGCGACACCATCACAGGACCCAACCACATCAGCCACACCATCAAGGGCTCATTCACCTGCACATCTACTAATGTTATATATGCCATCATGTGCCAGCAATGCCCCTCTGCCATGTACATTGGCCAAACTGGACAGTCCCTCCGCAAAAGAATAAATGGACACAAATCGGACATCAGGAATAGTAACATACAAAAGCCAGTAAGTGAACACTTCAATCTCCCTGGTCATTCTATTACAGATTTAAAAGTCACTATCATTGAACAAAAAAACTTCAGAAACAGACTTCAAAGAGAAACAGCAGACCTAAAATTCATTTGCAGATTTAACACCATTAATCTGGGCTTGAAGAGGGACTGGGAGTGGCTGGCTCATTACAGAAGCAGCTTTTCCTCTCCTGGAATTGACACCTCCTCATCTATTATTGGGAGTGGACTACATCCACCCTGATTGAATTGGCCCTGTCAACACTGGTTCTCCACTTGCGAAGTAACTCCCTTCTCTCCATGTGTCAGTATATAATGCCTGCATCTGTAACTTTCACTCTATGCATCTGAAGAAGTGAGGTTTTTACCCACGAAAGCTTATGCCCAAATAAATCTGTTAGTCTTTAAGGTGCCACCAGACTCCTTGTTGTTTTTGTAGATACAGACTAACATGGCTACCCCCTGATACTTGCCACAAAATGTGGTTTGTGCATGTTCTCTACACCATGGTGAATTAAGCCACAAGGCCCTGTTCTCCTTTGAAGTCCTTCTCAAGATGAAAGCCAGTTGCAAAATCAATGTCCTTGTTGATGATGGTGATGGTGGGGTTTTTGAGGAAAATTTTCATCAGAATTTTTTTTCAGTTTTTGTTAGTTTTTTGTTTTCAGTGAACTCTTCCTAAGTTCTTTTAAGCTGTTAGACAGTGGAAAAAATATTTCATAAAAAATATTGCAGACACTATTTCCCTCTGTTTTATTTTTTTCAACTAAATTTTCCAACCAGCTCTACTCTGGGCTCATTGTTGCAGTGATAGCTTCAAGAAATTGCCCAGTGAGTGATGGCTAGGTGGATTGGCACTCAGGGGGAGCTGATATTATTTATTTCAAACAGAATTTTTTTTTCAAATGCTTTTGAGCCATCACCTTGTGCTCAGAGCTAGTCTCTGTAAACATGTGATTTAACTATTGTTCTTTTTATCCTCTGTTCTATTGTTCATCACATTCACTCATTTTAGCTTGTTTTATCAGGGTAGTGGCCATGTCTTCCTGTGTGTTCTTATAGCACGTAGTCCAATGGTGCCTCAGCCGTGATGGGGCATTTTGGTGCTACTGCCATACAAAACTGATAATAATTATTAATTGCTAGTGTCATAGCTGTGGGCAATTAGAGAGAAGGAGCATGGCTGGCGAGAAAGTAAGAAGCATGTTCCACCCACAGCTGCATTCCAGTCCTGGACTACCCTTTCCCCCCAGCCAAGGAAATATTCCCTCAACTAAACGCCTAACTTATTCTAACTCAGAGCTGGAATAAGCTATGTGGAGGCTAGCTGAGATGAAAGATGGGAACAGACCATAAGGGAGCAGGGAAAGGGCAGAGAGGGCTCACTCCGGGGATGCAACTTTAGGAACAAATTTGGGAGCAGTGACTCAAAGTAAGTTGCGGCAGAAACCCCTCAGACTTAGTTCACAGAGTCACACAGGACATTTTGTGAAGTACAGGATGTTTACTGCACCTTTCAGCCCAGTTTTATTCCTTTTTATAGTATTAATGTCCTAAAAGTGTGATTTATGAGTGAAATTCTTGGAGTGTCTCAACTGCAGTGGAACAAATTCTTCTGCCTCAGTTCATGGCAGCACTACATAAGGTTGTAAGATGCATTGTTTTTATTGCAGTTTTCTAAGTGGGACTAAACTGATTGTTAAGTTCTGGTGGTTAGTACTTTAAGCAGTGTCAGCAACCTTCGGCACGCGGCTCACCAGGGTAAGTCCCCTGGCGGGCCGGGCTGGTTTGTTTACCTGCCGCGTCCTCAGGTACGGCCGATCACGGCTCCCACTGGCCGCGGTTCGCCGCTACAGGCCAATGAGGGCTGCAGGAAGCGGTGCAGGCCGAGGGATGTGCTGGCTGCTGCTTCCCGCAGCTCCCATTGGCCTGGAGCGGCGAACTGCGGCCAGTGGGAGCCGTGATCAGCCGAACCTGCGGAGGCGGCAGGTAAACAAACCGGCCTGGCCCGCCACGGGGCTTATCCTGGAGAGCCATGTGCCAAAGGTTGCTGATCCCTGAGTGTAACGTATTCTTTACACTTGTGTTGAGTTGTTTCCCTGCTTACTGTTAAAAAAAAGATTTCTTTGAGTTCTGAAAGGGCAGGTAAACTGGCCATTGGTTTCACATGGTGCTTTATTAAAACCGACACTGGTCCATGAATAAACTAAATAGATGAACAAATTTTTGCATGTGTATTAAGGATGGATTCATTTGAATGAATTCCCCCGAAAGTTTACCCAATAGGAAGCCAAACAGAACAGAAGTCAAAACAAGGTTCAAATTGGTTTGGTTAAATGTTTGAGTTTTTGCCCTTCATTTACTGTTCTCTGAACTTCCTGGTTTCTCTGATTTTCCAGATGGATGAGTAGCAAAACATTACAAGAGGGGCTTTTCTTGTGGCATTTCTGATCTGTTTGGAAATGGGAAGCATCAACACCCACAGAAAAAAGACTGTTCTCAGCCCTCCACACACACACACACACACACACACACACACACACACAGATTATTTTTTTTTTTTAATCAGAGAGTTTCAAAAAGCTTCAGAAAAGCATCTGAACTTTTGGAAGCTCATTGTAATTTGGCTACCACCAATATACCATGCATCCATAGCTTCATTTCTGTAAGGCAGGCACTTCAGTACACTGGCCACACTTAATTTTTGGCTGAAAATCAGGCCCCTTTTAAAGTGTCTCTAAAACTGACATCCAAAATTGCTTGCCATTTTTGAAAATCTGTTGGATTATTAGAGGGGGTTTCTGTAGTAGATTATTATTTATCTGTATTATCATAATACCTGAAGTCCCTTTGTACAAGGCACTGTACAAACACCCAGTGACAGACAGTACCTGCCCAGAAGAGCTCACAGTCTAACTTGGCAAGACGACAGGTAGGTAACAGGAAGTATTTTTATCTCCATTTTACAGATAGGGACGTGATGCTTAGAAAGATTAAATACCTTGCCCAGGGTTACACAGAAAATCTGTGACAGAGCTGGGAACTGAGCTTAGATCTTCTTAGTCTCAGTTCAGTGATTTAACCACAAGACCATCCTTTCATTCAAAATGTAGAGGTGACAGATATTGTACCACAACTTTTAGTTGCAACCACTTTTTTTATTATCATACCTTGTTTGGGTTCTTCCTTTTAAATTATTCAGCACTGTGGTGTTGTTAATTATATAGCAATTTTCAATATCCAATGAGTATATTATCCAGTATTACCTCATTCAAGAAACCAAAATTGATTGATAAGGATTATTTTTGATACACATAACTGGATCCCTCAGCTTTCAATCAGATTAACAACTGATTAATTAAATTTAATGGAAACCAATGTAGTTTTCATACATAGAACTCAAACAGGAATGGATTAAGACTTTTTGTAGCCTAGATTGACCAAAATTGGGACCCCCCAAGTTTGTTTATGTACTTCTAATAACATGAGTGGCAAAGGAGTAAAAGAAGTGAGTCGATTTACTTACCTTGGCAGTGACATGCAAGTCAATGGGGATGTCTACAAGGAAATAATGTCATGAACTTGCAAGGTGGCAGCTGTATTTATGAGTTATACAAGATCTGGACATATAAAATCTACAGTTTAAGGACCAAACTATGAATTTTCAACTCAAATGTTGTTTTCATCTTAACCTTGTGACAGACCCAGACCAGTGGGGTACAGGAGTCTGGTAGCGGGCAAATATACTGGTCACTGGGTGAGTAGTTTTCTGTTCCCTGAGTGACCAGAGAAGGGGCTGCACTAGAGTAATCAGGAACCTGCTAGAACCAGTTAAGGCAGGCAGGATAATTAGGACACCTGGAGCCAATTAAGAAGAAGCTGCTAGAATCAATTAAGGCAGGCTAATCAAGGCACCTGGGTTTTAAAAGGAGCTCACTTCAGTTTATGGTGCGAGTGTGAGGAGCTGGGAGCAAGAGGCGCAAGGAGCAGAGAGGGTGTGGGTGTGCTGCTGGAGGACTGAGGAGCACAAGCGTTATCAGACACCAGGAGGAAGGTCCTGTGGTGAGAATAAGGAAGGTGTTTGGAGGAGGCCATGGGGAAGTAGCCCAGGGAGTTGTAGCTGTCATGCAGCTGTTACAGGAGGCACTATAGACAGCTGTAGTCCACAGCTGGAACCCGGCGTAGAGGGCGGGCCTGGGTTCCCCCCAAACCTCCCAATTGACCTGGACTGTGGGTTCTTCCAGAGGGGAAGGTCTCTGGGCTGTTCCCCAACCCAAATGGTGAATCTCTGCGGCAAGAAAATCCGCCAATAAGCGCAGGACCCACCAAGATAGAGGAGGAACTTTGTCACACCTATGGATGTGAATGTAGGAAATCCACCAAAGGTACAGACAGATGTTTAAATGCCATTTAAAGCAAATGCCTTAGAAAAATACCAGATATTAAATGGAATTATTTTTTAACAAAATTGAGCTTTGTCAGAGAGTTCAACAACCTTTGTCTTTAAAGTTATTCAGAAGAGAAGAGGGAAGTGTTTGCGACATGCGTTAAGAATGAAGCCAGAGTCTGCCATGGCAGGCATGACATTGGGCAACTGGAGGAATGCACAAAAGGGACTGACCAAAAGAATCCTTCCATCAAACACTACTTAGAGAGGGGAAAATTCCAGGATTCAACAGCATAGAGTACACGGTCAAGATAGACGGGGATGGCAGAGCATCATTCATGCCATAAGCAACATCAAATAGCGCGGGCAGGATTCAGATCATGAAAGAAGTCTAGCTACTGTAGTGATAAATATATTTTAAGTGCTTAAAATAGACACATGGTGGACTGAGATACAGCGATAGACTGAAACAGAGTTTCTGAGCTCCACGCTGGGTTCTTGAACTGCTTCAGTGGTTCAAAGCAGTTGAAGAGCAGGATTAACCAGACACCCGGAGATTTCATTGTGTAAGGGGATCCCTAGGTGGCATATGTAGAGTTGACTTAGTGGCTCTATGCCACCTTCACTTCCAGAGAAATTATCTCATCATGCCATAATGCCATTGCTCATTGAATTCACCCAGCAAACAGGTTCTGTTATTCATCAACATGTATTTTCAACTGATCACATCCCTGCAGCTTTCTTTACTTTTGTTTTTCCATGTCATGGCAATACACCCAAATAAGGGTATCTCTAGTGTCCTGTTTATATTTCTTATATTTGAGGAAGCTGAATTTAATAGCATAGAAAACTCCATATCTTTCACCCTCTCGATGTAGACCATTACTTCACTTTATTGCTTTTCAAATCTGCTGATGACCCCTTACTTCTATGTCCCTTCATTTTCTGTCCGACTTTCTATATTTTCCTCTTTGCCTTCCTATTATTAATTATTAATTATTATTAATTATTAATATTATACATGTAAGCCATAGTCATGGACAAGGACCCCATTGTGATAGTTGCTATACAAACACAGAACAAAAAATGGTCCTGTGCCAAAGAGTTTATGATCTGACTATAAGACAAGAGAAAACAGATGGATACAGATAGATGTGGGAATATAAGGAAACAATGAGACAATATTGGTCAGCACGACAGGCAGTGATCTCGGCACATCAGTGACCACACTGTTGTCAAGCTATTTGTAGGCATCACAGCAAATATAGAGTTTTGAGGACAGATTTGGAGGAAGCTAATAAGGAATTTAGCAGGAGCTAAAGGAATTTTAGGGAGCTCCTCCCAAGGATGTGGGGCAGCATGGGAGAAAACACAAAGGTGCTTGTTTAAAAATGTAACAAGTGGGTGATGGAGGCTGGCATCCTGGGCTGTAGGAGCCAACAGCTTTCTTCCTCTCTCCTTTCCCTGTAAATGTCCATCATGACTCTCTCCTTCCCCACACTTGCTCTTCCTTTTCTCTCCATCTAGTGCACTTTCTTTTCTGTCTCTGGTCCTTTCCCCTGCCACCTTTCTTCTAATCCCTTTTCCCCTCCAGCTGACAGTGTGGGAACATTGGCTGTGCAACTCCCATACTACCCGGTCTCTACATTGCCTCTCAGATCTCAACTCTGCTGCCTCTGTATGTAACAGGAGGGTGTACAATGCTCTCACACCTTGAGTCTTAAACACCCAACACAGGACAGAAGGATTTGGCTAGAGAAAACTGAAAGGTATACACAATATTATTTTTTCAATTAAGTGTTTAGAAAAATCAATGCTTTCCTACAAGAAATTACTATACATATAACTCCAGTCTTCCGTGCAATTAGTGCTGCAGAAAACTGGCATGTTTGAGAATTCCTGAGGCGTGTGTAGAAGTCAAATGTTCCCCTACTAAAATAATCTGAGGGAAGAGCCATACTGTAAACACGTTTATAGTCAATCCCTTCCCACTAACATAGTTACCTTTCGACTGGCATCTCTCTCTCAAAACCTAAGTCACTGTCAGCCACAAAAATACAGAATATATATTATGCAGATACTTCTTAGCAATCTAAACCACATTACATGCATATACTAGAATAGGAAACAAAAGGGGAAAATGGCATGTGCAATATACATTAATTTTTATAGAATCAGCAAAGACTCACATGATTCTGTATCTAGGATAAAGCAAATTGACCAGCTTTGCCCTGCTACCACTACAAAAGGAAATTAGATGGAGCTTTAAAGTCAAGAGAAGATGCTAAACTGAAGCTTGGCATGATAGGATACTAGTTCCTGCTAACTTCCAGAGGAGATCCAGCCAATCCAAGGTCTGACTATCTTTAGGAAATGCTGTAAAACCTTCCTCTATGGAAAACCATAACAAGAACAATGCTCACAACACTAATCCTGTCCCCCTAAAATTCAATGTCTCTAATACCTCCCCATAATTACAAAACATCCAAAGAAACAAAACATAACTCTACCCCAAAAAAGAATTTTTTGTGTACCAAAAAGGGAGAAGAGCCCCATACATCAAGAAGTCCATTTTACACACAAGGCTCAGCGACTATGGTGATGGGTGGCAGTATAAAAACCTTACCATAGCCAGAGAAAGCTTAGCGACTTACACAGACTAGTTCACTGAATCGTGTTTTACAAAGTATACAGTATACAAAAATAAGAAGGGCATTATGAAGGTCAGGAGAAGCTGTGAAAAACAAAGCTCATGCTTTTTGGCAAATAGTCTTAGTATCTGCAAGGAAAAAGATACCAGATGCAGTATCTATTGTCTTAGCAGAGTTGTTTCTAAATGTATTAGTATGCTTTTAAGATTTCCTTTGAACCATGAGTTACTCTTTAAAAGGCTACTGCCTATGATGTTGGGCTCAAATTTTAATTTTTTAGATAGATAGTTAGACAGATAAATAGATAATTTGCCAGCTTCATATCTAATTTTTTATACTGTGCCCGTCCCCATTGTATCTGAACATTTGGCACATTTTCCCCTTAAATGAACACAAGGTTCTCTAATTGACTCCAGCCACCAGTCAGTGAGAGTTGCTTTTCAGGGGCATTATTGTAAAAGAGCTAGGTCAAAGATGTGCATTTTTATTTGTACTATGAAGATGCTGAGGTTTGATGTCATTCTGATCTCATCTGGAAATGAGCTCGGGAGTCATGGGCCAGTCCCTGAGAAAGCTGTGTGTCCTGTGAGCAGGTGGGTGACTTTTGAAGCTGACAGTTCTATTATTCCAATGGCACAGTTCTGCTGTGGGAAGTCATCATGATCACATAGGGTGCAGAGGTTCCTTGGGTAAACTGGGCCAATCCCACATAGGACTTTGAAGATGAGGACCAAACTTTGAAACTGGTCCAGTGGGACAGCTGAGTTGATGTGCTCTCGGAGGCCTCAGTTGCTCGGCAGAAAGGCTGCTGCATTCTGAACCAGTTGTAGCCTTTTTAAGGTCAGCGATTTGATTCCTAGATGTAGTATGTTACAATAATCAGCCTGGTGGTTACCATGGCCAAATCCAGATCAGACAGTTCAGAGGTACTGGCTTGTTGGGTCGGAGGATGGCATATTGCCCAGTCATGGCTATTTGGCTCTGTAGAGGCAAAAAGAGTACAGATAATTAGAGTGACATAAGGACTATGGGAGAAGAGGTTAAGGAAGGCTGAAACAGATGGCAAACAATATGCAATATTGGATGAAGTACAATCTATAAGCAGGAAATATACAATAATGGTTTACTGTTACTTCACAAGCACTGAAGGGAAGGGGCCATCTCCAAGATGGTGGTCTACATTGCAGTGCTGCTCCTTATGGAGATGCTTTCCTGAATCCCAGGTTTTGCCAGTGTTTTCCTTTGACATGCCACATCTTGGGGTTGGTTGGCTGCTTTAGAACTTTGTTAATTTATCCTGTTTCATAACAGCTCTGCCTAGTCTGCTGAAGGGCTCTGCTGACTGACTAAACACAATTAAAGGAGTTTCACTGAGCTCACTGCAAGGGCTTGGTCAATGGGCTAGCAGAAGTAAGGGAGGAGAGGCTAGGAAAGCTTTGGCAACTGCACCTACAATTCATTCCAGCACTGGTATTACACTGATTTCTGGCAGCTGCCCAGTCAGAGTTAATTCTCACAACCCTGGACATGTTGGTTGGAGCTCGAGGCTATGGGACTACTGGCAATATAGTGAAAATGGAGAATAATAGAGATACAGGCCCTCGCCCCAACTCAGTTCAGCAAATCACTTACCCACATGTTAACTTTAAGAACATGATTAAATGCTTTGCTGAATAGGCAGGGGATTACTCATGTGCTTAACTGTTTTGCTGAATCAGGACCCTCATAGTTAGCATGGTTAAGGCTTATGCAACTGAATGGAGATGATGGGTGAAATCCTGACCCCACTGAAATCAATGGAAAAACAACGAGGAGTCCTTGTGGCACCTTAGAGACTAACAAATTTATTTGGGCATAAGCTTTTGTGGGCTATAACCCACTTCATCAGATTCATGGAGTGGAAAATGCAGTAAGCAGGTATAAAAATACAGCACATGAAAAGATGGGAGTTGCCTTACCAAGTGGGGGGTCAGTGCTAATGAGGCCAATTCAATTAGGGTGGATGTGGCCCATTTCCAAAAGTTGACAAGAAGGTGTGAGTATCAACAGAAGGGAAATTATTTTTGTAGTGACCCAGCCACTCCCAGTCTTTATTCAGGCCTAATTTGATGATGTCAAGTTTGCAAATTAATTCCAGTTCTTCAGTTTCTCAGTGAAGTCTGTTTTTGAAGTTTTTTGTTGAAGAATGGCCACTTTTAAGTCTGTTATTGAGTGTCCAGGGAGTCTGAAGTGCTCTCCTACTGGTTTTTGAATGTTACCATTCTTGATGTCTGATTTCTGTCCGTTTATACGTTTGTGTAGAGACTGTCCGGTTTGGCCAATGTACATGGCAGAGGGGCATTGCTGGCACATGATGGCATATACCACATTGGTAGATGTGCAGGTGAATGAGCCCCTGATGGTGTGGCTGATGTGGTTAGGTCCTATGATGGTGTCCTTGAATAGCTATGCGGACAGAGTAGGCAATGTGGTTTGTTGCAGGGATTGGTTCCTGGGTTAGTGTTTCTGTTGTGTGGTGTGTAGTTGCTGGTGAGTATTTGCTTCAGGTTGGGGGGCTGTCTGTAAGCGAGGACTGGCCTGTCTCCCAGGGTCTGTGAGAGTGAGGGATCGTCCTTCAGGATAGGTTGTAGATCCTTGATGATGCGCTGAAGAGGTTTTAGTTGGGGGCTGTAGGTGACGGCTAGTGGCATTCTATTACTTTCTTTGTTGGGTCTGTCCTGTAGTAGGTGACTTCCTGGACACTCAATAGCAGACTTAAAAGTGTCAATTCTTCAATTTTTTCAAAAACAGACTTCAACGAGAAACTGCAGAACTGGAATTAATTTGCAAACTTGACACCATCAAATTAGGCCTGAATAAAGACTGGGAGTGGCTGAGTCACTACAAAAAATAATTATCCCTCTGTTGATACTCACGCCTTCTTGTCAACTGTTGAGAATGGGTCACATCTACCATGATTGAATTGGCGTCCTTAGTACTACAAAAAGTAATTTTCCCTCTGTTGATAATCACACCTTCTTGTCAACTGTTGGAAATGGGCCACATCCACCCTAATTGAATTGGCTTCATTAGCACTGACCCCCCACTCGGTCAGGCAACTCCCATCTTTTCATATGCTATGTATTTATACCTGCTTACTGTATTTTCCACTCCATACATCTGATGAAGTGGGTTATAGCCCATGAAAGCTTATGCCCAAATAAATTTGTTAGTCTCTAAGGTGCCACAAGGACTCCTCATTGTTTTTGCTGATATAGACTAACACTGCTATCCCTCTGAAACCTGAAATCAATGGGAATTTTGCCATTGATGTCAATAGAGCCAGAATTTATGACATTAAACTTTCAACATGTAGCCACTGATTCAATATGAAAGAAGTTATTAATTATTAAAATAAGGTGAAATCAGTGACAGATCACATATGACAGAAACAAGCTCTTCACATATTAAAAATTGACATATTTGCAATATTTTATACTGTTCTTTAATTATTTTTATAAAGTGTTAATGAAATAATCCTGTTAAAATGTTACTATTTCAATTATATATGTGTGTTTTTAATATATTTATCTATATTTATATCTAAAAACACACACACACACACACACACATATATATAAGTAAAAATAGAATGTACTTTCTCTGCATAAAGTATGTTTTTGTGTGTAATTTGTTCATTTTTTCCTTCCTACTGGCTTTTAAAATTTTATTTTACATAAACTTCTCTCTGAATCTCTCCTTTTGAAGTTGTGCCACCTTGTATAAAATACTTGGTGCAGGAAATTGAAGTTGGATTTTCCATATCCTGGGTGAGTGCTCCAAGCACTGAGATATAGAGTCATTTTAACTTTTTCTCTGGCCCAATGCATATTCAAATATATTATACATTGTGGAACTGCTTCAACAGGAGAGACTGAGGGAGACTGACCCTGGTATACCCTGTACCCCAGTGGTTAGGCCACTGGGAGATAGGAGACCTGCAATCAAATCCCTGCACCATATCAAGCAGAGTGGGGTTTGAACCTGGGTCTCCCATATCCTATATGAGTGCTCTAACCACTGGGCTATTGGGTAAAAATAGTGTACAATCACCATTTTGTACATGGACTGATGTATGGGTGGCCTCTGAAAATGTCTACTGACTTGAGACCTGCAGGCGAGATAGATGGAGCAATGCCTAGTTTGAGGATCCTACTGGGACTTAAGCATGAGCTAGGTATCTGGGTGCCAGGACTGAGGCAGCTGTACATATGTCCAGTGGCAGAAATTGAGGTGCCTAGGGGACTTCAGCAGTGGAATTTTCGGTGCCTAGGGACTTTACACAGCTACAGTGTTAGGCAGCTGCTGAGTGGGGTTTTGAAGATCTAAATTTTGGATTTAGGGGACTGAAGTGACACTTAGGCACCTACATCCCTTTGTGGATCAAGCCCTAATTTTCTCTGTGGTTCCTGGGACATATAGGAAGTGGAGAATATAAATATGTATTTCTATAATTTGTCACATTATGAGGCTGAGACGCTAAGATCATGGTGACAGTATTCTAAAAATCATGGTTTGTTCCTTCTAAGATTTTCAGTGTCTTTATTGATGCTGGATAATAACCTCTTAATGATTATCAAAATAAAACTTTTTCGGTCACCCTTTGTATAAAAATTTTATTTACAAATGGTTTTTCAAGGGTTAATAAATAATTAACAGAAGCTATAAGACATGAACAGTATGTATTATAGATATTTATAAGCATGTATAATAGATAATTAAAAAGTGTTACATAAGACAGGGTATTAAGCAACCTGTTGACCTGATGTACTTTATAAAAATCAACAACTGATTAATCATTTATTAGTATGTCTATTAATCATTTATTAACTCTTGATAAACTATGTTGTAAATAGACTCTTCAGACAAAGTAAGACCACTTTTTCTGTATTTTTGGGAGTGTGGCGGAGCCAGACTACCCCGCCTTAACCCGGAAGGAGTTAAGCCCGAGGGACTGGCAGCGGAAGTCCCGCCTCCCCGGGCAGACTGGGCATGCTCCAAGTGCTACAGGAGTATAAAGGGAGGGAGACCAGCTCATTCTGGGCTGGAGCCTGTAGGAGAAGGACCAGCTGGGGGAGCTCCTGTGGCAGACCAGCCACAGCCGCTGACTGCACCGGGAAGAGACGCCGTCCACGGCCCGCCTGCACCCCGGCGATTGGAGGAGACCCAGGAGACGACCGAATCTGTCGAGTACCAAGGACCCGACGACTCCTGGGAGACCCCAATGGAGAGCCTGGTAGGAAGTGACCCCGGGAGGGTGACAGGGTGGTACCTTCCCCCTCCTCCCCCGCCCGGGGAAACTCAGCGTGTTTCGGTCGGATCCCCCCGCTGAGTTGGTGGCAAACCACTACGCTACTGTTAGGGCCCCGGGTCAGGGACCCCCTGCTGGGGCTGTTGCACCCCAATGATAAAGACTCCGGCCGCTAGGCCACGCTACCCTATACCCGAGGGTTGCTTCCTGGACTCCGGCTGGTAGGCCCCACTGCCCTGTAGCCAAGGGCCATGTTATAGACTCCTGCCGTCAGGCCACGTCTCCTTGAGGTAAAGGGGATGTCATAGACTTTGGCCGCTAGGCCACACTGCCCTGGACTGAAGGGCTATTTTACGGACGGTAGCAGATAGTCCACGCCGCTCGTAACCTTGGGGGTGTGGACCGTCACAGGGAGGTTGAGTGACATGATGAACCCTTGAAGCTTTTGTGGCATAATAATCCAGCTAAATATCACCAAAAAAAGAACACAAGGTTTATTTATTTTGCTTTGAGTGTCTGAAAGTGAAATACATTTCTCATTTAGGAATAATAGAGACATGGTTGAGAGCACAGATACACTAACAAAAGAATTTCCCAATGTTGTCATGTTGTGCCATGTCGAGGAAGACAATAACCAGTTCTTGTACCCAGAAATGATGAAGGAAAGCTAAGAATGTCCATCTCATTCAAATCTTCATGGTCATTTAGAGTAGCTCTTTAGATTTCAGGTCTTTTGCATTTCTGCATAAATGTGTTAATAATTGTCTGTAACTTTCAAAAGAATTGGGTAAATGGATAGATAACAATGAAAACAAGCATATCAGATTTGGGCATGTAACAATTTTAGTGGCAATTTAAGATGGCCAATTTAACAAGGAGGTGATATACCAGTTTTCCACATCTTTACTGATATAGCTCAAAAGTAGGACATAGTTTAATATTTTTCATTTGAGCTAAATGTCAGGTGGATACCAAGGTATTTAAAATTATTTTTTTCAGTCTGTAATGGGCAGTTGCTTTTTAGTGACTCAGGATAAAATTTTTAAAAATGCCTAAAAGACTATTTTCAGAATGGACTTTGGTACTTAGGAACATAAGTGCTATAGACTTTCAATGGAAATGAGATGACTAACCTGCTTCTGAAAATGCCACTAAGTGCCTATTTGCATACTCACATACCTTTGTAAACCTGGGCCCCTAGGAGCCTAGGACTCATTGAAAATCAATGTGACTTAGGTTCCTAAGTCACGTAGGCATTTTTGAAAAATATATCCACTTTTTCATCAATTTCAGTCCAGTGGGCTGCTTGATTTATTTGCTTTGAATAAAATATCTGATGAGTTGTCAATTGTTCATGGACAAATCCTGATTTCTGTGAATGTAATCTTTATTTGTAAGTATTCACCAAACAATTTTCACACTGCAGGTGGTTTGAAAACAGTTTATTGTTCATGTTGTGTGAGTAGGCACCTACATCAAAAGTGTTGTTTCTGCTCCCTGATTTGCTGACAGAAGATTAAAGCTTAAGGAGTAACAAATGACAAATAGAAAATTAAAATATTATTCACATACTAGTACCCTGGTGTATATGGGAGTGTGTTTTAGCACAAAGGATAAACCTTTGTGTGAACAAAACCACATTTGTGTTAATGTTAGTGAATTTTACCAATATCACTGAACTAAGTATTCAGAATTTGAATTAATAATAAAAAGTTATTTGACAATATTCAAGCATGTGTACTCCTGACTTATTTCTATGCTTGTAAATAGTGCTATAATTGCTTGTATTTTGATTGTGGTGTGTTTGAGGGGGTAATCGGGAAGTTACTGAACAATGCACTTGTAAATTGTACTAAAAATAACCAACCAAACAAAAAACTTCCACCAAAGTTGTATTAATTTAACTATACAAAAGCAGCACTGCTGCATGAACAACCATCAGGTATATTATACTTAATTCAAGACCATATATCACAAAGAGCAAAGGGAACAGTGGGAGGAAAAGTAGAGTCTGGAAAACATAATATTGGCTCATCTGGAATTCAGAGAGTTTTCCACTAATGTCAATGACTAGGTATGATTTAGAATTTTTTCAAATTTACTCTCAATTTCAGTGATTTGAACAAGTACCAAAATCCCTTGAGAATGAGAACTAACCATTCACTTGGGTGCACTCTTAAAAGCCAGTCTTCTTAATAAGAGGACATCATCAGCCAAGAAATATCAGCCACCATTCACAAACATATGCCTATTCAGGAAGGGTGCTTTATTTTAAGTACATGTATAAGTGCTTTCCTAAATTGGAGTCTTAGATCTTGTCAGGATGACCAGTTCGTGAGCGACCGTTGGTGTGTAAATCGACAACACACTTACATGCCACATACTAACTGTCCATGTGAATCCTGGTGCCATGCACTAAAGTACCCTAGGGAGCTTTTATTTACTCTGCTTTGAAAAAGGAGTAGAACAAAGTGCACTAGGGAACTTTTAGTGCGCGGTGCCAGGGTCCGTATCAACAGTTAGTGAATGGCAGGCTAGTATGCTGTAGATTTACACCCTGTTTATCGCACACTAACTGTTCATCTAGACATGCCCTCAGTACATACTCTGGAAGCTGCACCCAGTCCATAAAGTAGTACCTCATACAGGTAACAGTCATCACTTAGCTTGTCATATTGCCTGTGTTTTCTTTTTACTGGGATGTGGAAGAAGGCAGCTTAAAATTCAAGGGTCCCAAACTATTATTGTGCAGCCAGAGAAAAGGTAATATCATTCTGATTTCTATTTTTGTGAGAGACCTGTGGATAATGGGACACAAATCTCCAGGGCCGCCCAGCGGATTCAGGGGGCCTGGGGCAAAGCAATTTCGGGGGCCCCTTCCATAAAAAAAAGTTGCAATACTATAGAATACTATATTCTCATGAGGGCCCCTGCGAGGCCCAGGGCCTTGGGCAAATTGCCCCACTTGTCCCCCCCTCTGGGCGGCCCTGCAAATCTCTTGTTCTTTGGGTTAAGAAAATACCAGGAATAAAACCTCTACCCTGGTAAATCACTGTTCCTACACCTACAACTCTCACCTACCATACGTCTTTAGCAATCCTTCTCATAAGCAACACTTTAGGGACAAAGAGGTATTTATGGTGATGAGGTAGGGTGGTAGAGAAGTGGGCTTAGGAATGCCCTTGAATTGTGTCGCATGGCATCATTTGGTGGTCTTAAGGGTCGTAAGAGAGAGATTTCCATGCCAGAAAAAATTGCAAGAAACAGTCCTCAAAAGGTGGAGAATGACTAGCAATCTTGGAAATCGTGCAAGAAAGATAAATACAGGAACTGGAAAATGCAAGATTATCAAGCAACGGCACCAAAATGAAAATTCTAAAGGTACTGAAGTAGTATGTCTTTGAAACTATCACTTTTGCTTGGGTAACCTTTGAGGAGGGCTGTATGCTGCCAGTGTTACATAAAGAGTTTTATATCTTTATTTAAACTACATTATTAAAATGAATGTAAAGTAATCTGCTGTAATGCCTTATCCTTTTTGGCACTGCGTACACTTGACAGGGGAAAAAGAGGCTGCACTCATTATCTCACTGATGAATAAATGCAAACCTAAATCCTTATTATGAAGCTTGCTTATATGGGGTTGTCTCAAATATAAAACCATTATATCCTGCCTCTAAACTACATTATGCCCAAATGTGAAAAGGAAAATTTTACAAGGTGGCATTTCTTACTGCACATTTGAATTTATATAAAGGGAGGTATACAGCTTTTAATGTGTATCAGTAAAAGTCTTTGGTTTATATTTCTTGGAACGAGGTCACATAAAGCACTCATTTAAGATAAATGAGAATATGTATGTGCCTGTGCTCTGTGTGCATCTTTACTTATGTTTTTGTATATATAACTGTATTAGAGAGAGATTTGCTAAAGGCAAAATAATGACACATACTTTTACTTGTTCAGAAGTGGTTATTGTTTTTGGCTTATATGAAGCTATACCAGTACGGCGCTCGCTGCACCTCTGTCCCCTTTCTGGTCTGTCTGAGGGCACTGCCCCTCAGGTGTCAGGCCTCATGCCTTTACCTTGCCTGAGGTGGAATTCCACAATTCTCCTGCTCTTAGACCAGACCCTGGGCTACAGCACCCTGTGTATTCACCGTTTTTACGCAAGCAGGTCCAAAACATTTGGCACCTGCGTTTCTTCCCTTTGGGAGATCGTGACCAGTGGTATACAGTGATCAAACAGTTTTCTTCAAACCAAAATATTATTTATTTTAACAGTAGGAGCTAAGCTTTTAGAGAAAAAAATCCTTTTAAAACAGTCTACACACGTCTATAATACCTAAGGTTCACCATCCCCAAGCAGGCCTAATTTCTCCAGACACCCCATCAGGTACCTGTGTCTCAGCCTGGTTCCCCTGAACAACTGCTATCTCTTCTTCTGGACACTTTTTAACCTCACTATAGTTCTTTTGATGTTTTGTGCTCCTGGGTCTTTACCTGTCCTACAGTGTCTCTTAATCTTTAAGTATTTGCAGAGAAGTGGCTTATCTTGAGCCATTCTTTTACATTCTTGCTTGTTTTTCCTTATAACCCCCTATTAAACTAAACCAATATACTTATACAATAAACATCCAAATAACCAGGTCATCTGCTACAATTCCATTACAGAAACAATATACCAATCTCCACTGCACAGCATACTGCCACTTCAGGGACAGAGAATGCCTAAAATGCCATTAAATATGTGCAAGAAAATATCTATGAAGATTAAGCAACGTAAGGAGAAGAAAGATGAGTATTCTCAGACCATGATGGATGGAAAAAATATTGGAGGTTCAAGTGTTATAAAAATCCTTGAGGGGGAAAAAAAAAGTACTATCTGGCCTGTTAGATGAGAAACCAAAAATTCACATTTCAGACATTCATACAAACAAACAAAACACATCAGCTGTCTAAAGCTGTGAGTGCTAGATAAATGGCTACATTAAAAAAGTTTTAACTTTTCAAATGGCCAGGTTAAATAACACTATTAGAGCTAAATTGGCCCTTCTCACAAGATTAATATGGGAACTGTCAACTGTGTATGGAGATAGAGTGAATTTTCATTATATCTAATTGATTGGCCCCGTTAAAGAAGTCCAAAATCTGTAACTCCACTGCTTCTGCTGACTGTGTACAGCCACACTGTAAAGGCACTGACACAAAGAGAGAGAGGTCTTAGCCTTATGTATGCTGCAAGCTACATGAGAATTCCCTGCCCTGACAGAGTGTGAATGCAAGCATTTTCCTTGTTATTTTACCATTAATGCCTGAAATTATTTATGTTCAATTTGTTACCCATACCATTTGGGTCTTTATCTGTCAACTGAAGGGAAGAACTATTATTGGTCCTTAAAAAAATCTTTGCCTTTGCTGAATCTTTGCCTTTGCAAAAGGGTTGTTTTCAGGCTCTGCACGTGGGAATGTAGCAATAAGATATGGTAGGGATAATGTACTGAAGCAAGAGCCACTATAATCTGATGCTCTACTGAATAAACTTGAGGGAATGCTGTGAAATCTGTTGCTCCGAACCTATTATTTCTAGTGAGCCCACTCTTGCAATTTAGCCAGCAAACTGATATTCCAGGATTCCGCTCCAAGCTGTAACGAGCCACCTGCCTTCTGCTAATAGAATCCAGAGAGGAAGGAGACATTCCAACAAAGATATTATAGGGACCAAACTTAACTAGACCATATGAATGACTGACCCCTTTCTAACACAATTGATTTTAGAGAGCTACTGGGCTTGAGAGTCATCTCTGCTTTCTGTACCAGAAAGAGCCGCTGTACCTAAGGGATTAACCCCTCATGGGTGGAGTTTGGGTTTGCACCATCACCTTCCCTGGATTCTCCTTGGGGAGGGCAGCTGTAAACTGAGGTTTGGGCTCAGAACAGACTCCAGCAGCAGAAGCTACATGGAGTATACCTTACACTGAAAACACCTTTTGGCCTAGGTTATGCTAGCAGAAGCAAATAGTGAAAGAAATACTAGAATTTGTAGGGGCAGCGCACACTGAACTATCTAAAAAGGCTGAGCAAGCTCTCTGGCATGTGATTCTCCAGATCTCCCAGAGGAATTGAGGACTCAGCCAGATCTATTCCATAGACCCCTGCTATTTAGTAGCTCCTCTGTATTGGAGCTACCCAATAACCCTAAACACAAATACAGGCTATAACTAAAATGACACATTATAGCCTGTATTAATTTGTTTACATTGGTTTGATAGGATGAATTGTGAGAGGAAAAAATAGCACTAGGGACTCAGGGTGGCCTTAAATTTTAGTTCAGTAACTGTAAAATCATCCCAAAATCATAATCCTGTAATTGCTCATAAATAGAAAACTGAGATGTCATCTGTGAACATAATAGTACAAGGTGCTTTTTATTTATTTATTTTATTCCACTGCTCAAACATCCAATCCAGTTCTTTTAAAGAAGAATTTTAGGGAGTCTGATTTGCATCTCCATTAAGCAGACATTTTTATGTAAATCTAATTTTACCAGTGTAATCTTTTCTGGTAATTTTAAAAGTCTCATAGGAATAAAATTGCCCTATTTTAAAATTTTTATAAAGACAAATACAAAAGATTAATTTTGTGGACACTTATGCTGGAGAAGCAAAACACAAGTAATCACCAGATGTGTCATTCAGACAAAGGTTATTCCTTCATCTTGATTCTGAAGTAACTTCATATTGTTTTTAATGCTTAATTGACACATCATAAGGGACTTGTGTACAAGAAAGGGATTACTATGAAAGGGCAAGCAGGACATATGTAATTGACCAGCTGTGAGAAGCTTGTCTGTTGAATTTAAAGAACTGAGCATAAACAATCCATATGCTTTTTTCTTGTCTGAAGTCAGGACTGTAGTTGGAAGGTTAAAGCAATAAACAGCATCTCAATCAAAACATTAGCTTGGAATTCCAGCAAAAGATTTAGGACTTGATTCTACAACTAGCTTCAGTGGGAGTTATCTGATAAGCTACAGAATTGAGCCCTTATATGGCTAGGAAATACAAGAGTATTGTTGCTCAAAAATCAAGTGAGTCACACAAGGTATAAATTTGGTCAATTGCCTTTCCTTAAAAAAAAAAAATGAATCAACAGGCTAACACTAATAGTCTGGTCCATTAGGAAGTACATAATTGGATTCACCAACTATTCTATTCCTAATTTCCTTTGAATCAGAGTCATTTAATTAAGTAATGTTCTACAGTATGAGGGAGTTTTTAACTCTCTGATTCTTTTTAATTTTGAAATGATGAAATCCTATTCTGTAGCTTCTTCTCACACACAACTCTAACTGCAGTCAATAGGAGTTCTATGTACAGAAGAGCTGCATGGTCAAGTTGTAAGTCTTTTTTTCCTTTTGGGACCCTCTGCCCACATCCCTTTGTCTTATGCCTTGAGATGCTTTTTAGTGCATTTAACTTTCCACGTGTATTTCAGACAAAAAGTGTGTCTTGAAGCCACAGACTAAATTTGACCCATTGTTTCTAGGATTCCAAGAGATTTTTCAGATTTTAAGAGACAAGCTTCTACTTGAAGGAACAGGGCTGTGGCTCACTAGTAAGACATTTATAATCTTGAGACACGTTGATTACAAGGAACAGATTGTTTAATGGCAAGAATGTTCTCTCATTTTTGAAATGTCAGTCTGTGGTAGTTGGCTGAGTGGAGCAGCCTGGGTGTAGAGGGAGTTTTAAAAATAGCAGCCATGCAGGTATGAGGTCTTTATGAAATTTCATGCTCAGCTACTAAGATCAAGACTAAACTCCACTTAATGTACTGTGTGATTAGAAGAAAATCAACCTGGGGATGGTAGCCTAGTCTAGGGAACAAGTGCATGGATGCTAATGTCCTAATGCAAGGTCTAGCACAACCTCACAAGTGTGGTTATGTTGGTTATTATTTATTACACTGCTCTACAGCCAAAATGCTTCTGAAATAAATGTAGTCAAA
>NW_020664373.1:17106082-17159183 GCF_002925995.2 Terrapene triunguis
ATTTTATCTCTGAAGCAGACGACTTCTCAAAAATTGTAGACCAGTGTTATTTCTCTTGCAGTAGAGGGCAGGGCCCCATTGTGCTCAGCACTGCACAAACATATAAAAAGGATTGTCCCTACCCAAAAGAACTTACCTGCTAAGTATAAAATGAGTGACAACGGTCGATAGGACAGACACCCAGAGCACAAGGTAACAAGTAGATGATTATAATCAGCAAGATGAGCAGTGGCCACAGAACAGTGTCCTGTCTCTCATGTGGGTTTATGTCAGGGGGAAGATCACAGTAGCCTGGGCCGATCTCTTGTCCCACACTACATAGAGGGGAGGGATAGCTCAGTGGTTTGAGCATTGGCCTGCTAAACCCAGGGTTGTGAGGTCAATCCTTGAGGGGGCCACTTAGGGATCTGGGGCAAAATCAGTACTTAGTCCTGCTAGTGAAGGCAGGGGGCTGGACTCAATGACCTTTCAAGGTCCCTTCCAGTTCTAGGAAATAGGATATCTTAATTAATTTATTTATTTATTACCTGGAATGCCACAATGGGCCTTCAGATAGGGCCTGACCCTTATAGGAATGTCATTGATTTGAAGCATTAAAATTTGAATGCCATTATATACATTTTATAAGATCACCCATTCCCTCGAGGAAGAGGAATAAAGCTGCCATCCTCTCCCTGACTGATTACAGCTGAAAGGAACAACCATAGCAAACACGGAGGATAGGATTTTCAAAAATGTTCAATGAGGGCCTAACTCTGCTTCCATTGAATTCAATGGTACAGTAAAGGAGGCTGAGACAGGCCAGTCCTGGACTCCTCTGAAAGTTTCATTCGAAATGTTCAAAACACACCGACCATTAGGACATACAGATCATACATACCCAATATGAGATTGCCACCGCTATGAGCAGGTGTTTAGTCATAACATTCTCCTCAGTGGAATCCATACCCAGATCAGGATCACATTACATTTTAAAAGATTGACTGTAGGTGAAAACAGCTAGAGTCATGACAGATGAGTTACATCTCCAGTCAACCACAAAACCGAACACTGTGCTCCCAGGTGTAGACACGACTACAGCAATATTAGTGATCTGGCATCTCAATCTCCCTAAAATGCTGTAATTCTGGTGTACAGGCATATACCTCAAAGCAAGTGAGAGGAAACAGGTGCTTGGGAATCATTCAACCTCAATATGGAACATTGGCAGTTTAGCAAATGGCCATTCCAGTATATCTAAGGGGTGCCAATATTGCCAGCTTACAGACTCATAGTGCACACATTCAAGCATTCCAGGTGTCAGGGTGTGTCAGGCTCAGGAATGTCCACCATGAACACCAAGACTGGGACAGGGAGACAAGGAAGTCTGGAGAACTCATCGGTCTGGGGGACACAAACCCTGTGTGAGGGTGGCCTGGGATGGAAAGGAGCCTCATGGGGACAACTTTTTCATTTCCAGACTTGTAAAAGCAATCCATCCCTAGGAAATAAACCACTCATCAACATACTCCTTACTAGAGATGGCCCCAATCAGAATCCCAGAGCCAAACATCCCTCAATTATGGTGGTTTGAATCTAAACTTTGCCTCCAGGGCTCTAATCGACTACTTAATATGTATGTATGGTGCTTAGCATAATGGGGCCTTGACTGAGGCCTTTAGGTGCTATTGCAATACAAATAAATAATAATTCACAGGAAGAAGAACCTATGAAAGGCCCATTCTTAACCAGCTGCAGCTCGCATTGTGTGAAATCTTCCACTTCTGCAAACTGCTTTCTCACAGTTTGTCTCGATGCTTATGGAAAGAAATCTAAATGGAAACAACTTAAGAGCATGGTAGTGAATTCAGCTGCAAAATTAACAATAATAAAAATAATATTACAGTTAAGTCTCACAGGGTGAAACTAGACAGTTGGACACGGGTAAGTTTGGCCAAATGTGTGTAGGGCTACCAGCCTCTGTTATTTGATATGTATATCTCTATGAAAGAAAGTAGAAGGGAAGAGCATACGATCAGCAACATTTAACATAGGCACTATTAGCCATTCAAGTTTATGTCAATGCAACTTGTGATTAAAGTAATCAATAATTATTTTAAGCACTGTCAGACATCATTTTACTCAGCCATGTGTTGCCATTTATATACTACACCGCAGAAGTGAACCAATGACCTGTAGCTTTATTTTGGACCAACAAAATGGCACCTTCTTCACTGAGATTATTTATATTAGTTTATTCACTGTGATCTTGTCTGAAATCATTTCAAAACAGGAACGCTAAGAAAAATATTATCAGCTGGGTTAAAGCTACGCTGCAGTTAATAATAATTTTCAGAGATGGGTTTTAACTGTAATAAAAATGGAAACATGGGATTGCTACTGTAAAACCTGTCAAATAAATGCAAAAAGGACATAAACCCGAAAAAATAGCTTTCACATAAAATCTCATCACAAGATAAAATGCAGCTTTTGGGTAAAAAAGAGAGCCATAGCTCCTGCAACTTCCATAAATAATACACTGCTAGCTTGTAAACAATAGAGAAGCACAGTATGAATGCCAAAGAGGGTCTTTATATGTCATAAAGCCACTCAAAAGTGCACTTGCTGCAGCAAGGCTGGCTGTGAGCTTTGATGTGCTGGAAAAGAAACTGCTAAGCTGAGGTCATCAGTTAGTAGAAAACAATTTCCCTCATACAGAGAAGCAGACTTACTGCTGTGCTTCTGACACAGACAGATTGGATTTAAAAACAAGACTGCATAATGTGGGATTTGCAGGGGGAAAGAAATCTTGTACACACCTTATGAATGACCAAAACTCAAGCAAAATAAATGACTCTTGCTTCAGTGTCTACAGAAAGTTGACATGACTGTGACAGAGTTCATGGGGTGGCATATTTACACTTTTAATATGCAATTGGCATGATTTAATCTCTTCCTTAACTAAACCACTTCCACAAAGTTTGCTCCATTTGTTAACTGTCAGATTGAAGAATTTAAGTGAAATAGGCGTAGATTGTGTTTCATATCATGGGCAGATTTAAGAGGGCAGCCCCATTTGTAAGTTGAAAAATGTAATGCAGGAGAAAAGTCTAGGTTGTTGCTTTGTGATACTGTCCCTGAGGTTTCTAGATGGATATGGTATGTGAAGTAGAAAAAATGCAGTGATAAACAGCTATATAAATATTGAATGTGCTATGCGAAAGCTATTCAGGTCACACATCCAAGAAATTACCAGCACTGCTGAGAAAAAACTTACCATAACAATCATAGTAAAAATAATGGGGCGGGCAGGGCGGGGAACATACACATTTTGAGATTCAAGAGAAGAAATCCCCCCACAAGATTATAGAGTGCTGGCTGTGTGATTTGGGGGGACATAATCAATGTGGCAGAAAAAGAAAAGGCAGAAGATCATATCAATGTTACATTTCTTGACTTCTTTCAGAAACCTCTCACATTGCTTTGAAGTATCGTTTGTAATTGCTTTGACCTTCTCCTCCTCTCCCAAGCTTATGAGTCATACTTTCTTGATGTCAAAAGCCTTTCCAAAGTACTTTTGTCATCTGCTGCTTTAAAACCCATTCAAAGGGCCACATCAACATTTCACATATCCTAGGTTGAGAAGCATCACATTTTCTTGCAAAGGCATTGCCTTTTGAAAAAAGAGGAAGAAAGAAACAAGCTAATATCAAACAGTGGAGACAGAGGTACAGACAATGCAGGAAAAGAACTAGAACTAATCACATACTTTTGTCATTTTGGATCAATCACATTGTTTATATATTAAAAATGTGCATTTCTTTAGTGTAGTTCAGCAACAAGTGTAATTATGATGGGCCTCTAAAGCCTGTTCAAGTGATACACTGTAACACGAGAAAAAAAAAGGAAGCAGGTTTATGACTATCTCCTGATTACCAGGTTTAGCCCAGGGCAGCATTGTTCCCTTAAAATAGTCATCAGCCTGAATCTGAACCAAACTAAACCTGAAGTTTCAAAAAATAGATCTCTCTGACCTGAGCAAAACCAAAAACTGAACCAGCTCTCATGAGATGTCTAGAAATGACAGGTCTGAATCTAATGGCATAATCATCACAATTACTTTTCCAAAACGGACCTACAAACCTAATGAGTTTCACCCTTCACTGGCTTTAAAAATATATTTATCATATCTACATAACATATATTCATCCCTTTGTGAGCATGAAGGGCCAGGTCTCTGGTTTCAGCCAATGAACACAGGGTAGCTCAGGAAGCAGGGGCCGTAAGCCACCTTTGTGCTTCTCTGATCTTTGGGCCAGATGGACCTGCTTCCTCTGGCTCAGGCACCTTGCCAAAGTCACTGGATCCTGGAGAGAAAACTGAGAGCACAGAAAAATGTGACTATGTCTTACAAAAGGGACTGATGCTGCAGCCATGATATCATCACAGTGCTCCTTGCAGACGTGACCCCACACCAGACAAAACAAAATAAACAAGCAGAAACAATTAAAGTTTTTTTAAAAAGAGGCTACTTACAGCCAGCAATGGTCAGGTCACTGGTAGAATGCAACCTCCTAACTACATTCTGCTGTTGTTCAGTCCACATTGTGGGATGGCGTTTGTCCCTCAAGAGACATGTGCAGACTCATAGATTGTGCAGACCCAATCACTGGGAGGAAATACTGAAGTCATATCATGGTTAATCTCTTATTGGACAATGTGCATATTCTTCCTGCCGATTCGCTTTCATGATGACCGTGTGTAGGCCACCCCTATGTGTCACACTGACATATAATAAGGTAAACCAGGCCAGCAGCATATTGGTGAAACTACCTATAAGATTCCATTTGTGTTCCCAGTGGTCCCCTTTCCCTGCCTTCTCTGTCTCATTCACCACAAAGCAAATAGGTAAGAACCCTGCCTTCTTGTGTCTCTCCAAATCCCCAACCCACCCATATTCCAAGAAATTTGTCTGCTTCTGTCTTCCACATCCACCTCAATGCACACTCAATATCTTTGCTGCACCTCCTCCCACACATTGCTCGCCTCTACTTCCAACAATCACAAACTAAAAATTTGATACTTTTCTTGAAAAACCATTGAGTATTTCTTTCACTCTTTGCTTCTGCTGGTATAACCGAGGCCACGGGGCCCTTGGTGGCAGAAAGTCCACCAAAGGGTGTGTTCTGCTGGCTGGTGTATGTTGGCTTCACCTTAGCCACATCCTTTTTGAAGAATCTAGTTCCAATTATGCTAGTCTTTGCTATCACGAGGCTAATGAGTACAGTACATCACCTTTTCTGGCTAAATTCTTGCTTCTAAGAAAACTTAAGAGTGGTACAAAGTATATGCTTTATGACAGTGCTTTTCATCTTTCCATACTGTGACCGTGTTACAAGAGAAAAAAAAAGTAAGTTTCCCCTCTCATAATTCTGGGACCCTCTGCCAACCTACCCCTTCTCCCATCCAGCTATAAGAAGGGAGTATGTTTACAACCCCCATATTTGTTCATGATCCTCTGGTTGAGAGTCTTTATGAATCTTTCTGCCCCAGACATGAGAACTTTCCATTTTGTTTAAAACTAAAACTTGAGAGCCATTGTTCACTCATTGTTCCCTAGCCCACAGAGTTCTTTCTAAAATAGATCCTCCTTTCTTTGAATTGTTTTATGTCATCTGAAACTGCAATACCATCTTAGTGGTTTAGGTGTACCTTCCTTTAAGCCATTTAAGTATACAGTTGAAGGTATATATGCCCAGACACTAATCTATACTGTTCTGCTGCTTTTCTACCCTTGCCATTACAATTTACCATCTGTCACCCAATTTCTCATCTACTCAAGAATAGTGCTGTCTCTGCTATACTGGATAACATAAAGTATTAATCTACCATGCAGTATGAGCTCAAACGTTTCTGCAAAAAAATCGCACTATTTCAGCCAACATCAAATATAATGCACCTTAAAAAAAGAAGCGGATGGTGGGGGTGGGGGAGAGGGGTGTTTATATCTGGTTTGCAGAGCTCTCAAAGCATTCCACAGTCCACTCTACCACTTGTCAGACCCCAACCTGCCTCCATTTCCTTGCCCTTAACATGATAGCTATTTATTTAATGCAGTATCATTTTTGCATCCAGTCCTTCCGTAATAGCGGAAGCAGCAATCTAAACAGGCTGTTAGATTCCAATGACACATTCATTAGTACTGAATTATGAGTTCAGCATATCCTGAAAATAGGGACAGCTTAGTACATTTGCACAGCTGTCATTTTGCTGCAGACACAAAACAGGATTGGAATGAGAGAGAAAGCAACTGCTTCAATTCTATACATGCCAGCTGTTCTTGCATCCACTTCCTCCTTTACCTTCCAAAAATAGAGTTCCTCTAGTAAAGAGTTTCTCTGATGGAAAACAAGAATAAGTTAATATCTGGGAATAAATATAAGAAGGGAAAGAGCTGAAAAGTATAGGATAGAATATGCTCTAAAACTAACATATGATAGTGAAATCTGTTTAATATATTTTCCCTTTAAAATGGTAAAAAAGTACATAAGTATACATCATGCCATATGCTGTTGAGCTAAATCTGCTTAGTAGTTTTGAGTCAAGAACATATGTACCCAATGAAGTGGAAATTGTTGAGGAAAATATGACCATTTTGTTAGTAAATATCATGAGAAAGTCAGGTACAGCCCCATTAATGAATCTTTCCTCCTGCAGATTAGCATGCTTAATGCCAATTACCATGAACGGAGTTCTAGGGCCAAATAATTCCCATTTACTTTACAGAAACCAGGATATGGCTACATGCACCGGAGAAGTCTGGACAAGTCTAATTGCCTTTTTGGGGAAAAATAAGCATACATGAATTTGTTCTAGTGCAGATGGCATTTTTTTGTCCAACTACATCTTTTTGAAAGACTGTCAATCAGAGAGCTGTACAAAAATGGGGAGTTTTCTGTAGAAGACATTTTTGTAGCTTGATTTTGTCTCTCATGTATGCAAATCAAGATGTGGATCCTTGTAAACGAGAGCTAAGTTAGGATATTATACAGATCTCTGAGTTCATCCAAGTGACAGTCCAATATGCTGTTGGGAACGCTATGGCTAAATTGTGTCATTGAGGCACAGTGCTGAGTAAGGGAAGTGAGGGCTTGTGAACCAAAGTCTTCTAGTCTCCTAGCATATCAGGAAAGGTACAGCAGCTGTGGCACTTAGACATTCCAAAGCAGCAGAACTAGGGCTGGAGAAGGCTAAGGAAAGCTTAGTTGTAGGTGTAGTACTCTCTGAACACTACAGTACACTGTATGTTTGAGTTCTACTACGATTAACTTCTGTCTTCTTTTGCTTTCCTCTTTAAAACACAGAATGCTAATTGAAAATATATTTCTGAATTCAGGTAAGTGGAACAAATATATACATGACTGGACCTTTAGTCGGAGTTGTGCATGCAATTCCTCAACTACGCTTTCATCACTGAATGTATGTGCCACTACCCATTTAAGGACCCATCCTTGTCCAGACCATACCCTGAGAATGGGGGGGGGCTAGCTCAGGGTGGGAGGGATAGCTCAGTGGTTTGAGCATTGGCCTGCTAAGCCCAGGGTTGTGAGTTCAATCCTTGAGGGGGCCACTTAGGGATCTAGGGCAAAATCAGTACTTGGTCCTGCTAGTGAAGGCAGGGGGCTGGACTCGATGACCTTTCAAGGTCCCTTCCACTTCTAGGAGATAGGATATCTCCATTAATTAATTAATTAGAATCTGCACCATGTGCCAGGGAGATCCACTGGATTCCAGGGAAAAGATCAACAATGACACAGAGATACCCCTTCCCCCAAGCCATTGAGCAACAGCAGTATGGGGAATGGCACCATGGTTCAATATGTCTCCATAACCCTGTGCTCTACTTTGTGAGGGGGAAATGACTGTCTAATCCCAGTTAATCACAGAAGCAGAAAGTCTATCTAGCCTTTCTGCAAGCCTCTTGGTAAATATCTTGACATAAATGTTTAATAGAGAAAGAGGCATAGTCGATTTTTCTTTGATGGGTTTCAGAATCAATTAAATATGGCTTTTATTTTTCAATTGTGAAAACTGACAGGACTCTAGGAAACAAAAGTAAATTGGTAAGATTCGGGGGGGAGGGGGGGAAAGAGAGGCAAATCCTTTGGTAGAGTTTTTTAATATTTGCATGGGCCTCAGGGCCCAGCAGCTTACCTACAGATTTCTGTTTAATTCCATCATAAACACTTCTGCACCAATAATCGTTCTTTTAGTTCCTAGTGAAGGCAGGAAAATTGCCATTTGCAAATACTTTTTTCTTTGGTCTTCATGTCTTTGGTTTTCACAATCTGTACACAATTCTTTGATTTTGTATTTACCATCCCTCATTGCAAGCATGGTTCTCTTTTGTCTCGGTTTGTCAGATGATATTTTGGGAGCTGTTACACTTTTACTAATAGCACAGAAAGCTTTTTCATTTTTGTTTGTAAGTAAAGCCTTAAATTGTCCTAGAAATTCTTTGCCCCATGCATGTAATATTTTAAATTGGCATGTTGCTGGCAAGTGATATCTTTCAGTTTCCCTCTTTCCTTTTTTTTTTTTTTTTTTCAAAGGCTATTGTTGTCAGTTTAACAAAGTATATAGAGATGTTCAAATTGAACGTCTGTAATTGCTTTTCTTCCAACTCTTCTCTCTCATCCTAAAGTTGGATAAAAAATAGTGACATTTTCTGTCTAAATATCAAAATATTTGGACCCACTCTATGCATCACTAATAAGAGTCCTGTGCAATGCAGAATATAGAACATACACCCTCACTCCAAAGAATTCCATAGTCCTCTCTTTCCACGTTCATACCATGTTCATCTCTGCAAGATTTTCTCACATAGGGGACAAGAAAGTCCACATGCTCTGGCTCACAATGGCTTTTGTCTTCTCCCACAGCAGGAGGGGTGCATCCATCTGGGTGACTCTAGCCTTACGCTTCTGTGCAGCACCATGTTAGGCCACTTTCCTTTGGGTAACATGACTCTTCAGCAGACGAGCCCCCATTGGCTGATTTGCCAATCACTGACACCCAATCAGATATTTGTCTCAACATCTGGGAGCTCACCACGGTAGTATGCTTTGGAGAGTACCTGCTGCCTTGCCCACTACTTTTTGTTGCTGCCTTGCCTATTGAAGCCAAGGTCTGGCCACATGCTGTCCCAGTGATGAGGATTTTGTGCCATGCCAGAAAAAAGAGGAGCATGCCATGTACCTGACATTCCCCTCTTCTCGTTTCCCTGCTGGGATGTGCTTGTTTTGACACTCCTGTGCTTGCAGGAGTGTACGGGAGAATATTGTCCTTACATGAGCTTTTGAAAGAGAGCTAAGAATCTAAAGTGGAACAACCAGTTGCTGAGCACAGCAGCCAAGCTAATGAGATACCAGAAGAAGAAAATAGAGCGGTTCCATTTACAGTTTTCAACGGCATTTACTCCTGAGGGAATTCTGTGCCAAACAATTAAAATTATGCAAACAATATTTTAAAATTCAGGATAGTTGGAGTGATATGTATTAAGGGTTTTATTGGCACTCATTTGGGAAGGCCTGTATGACACGGCACTTGTGAACACCATCACAGCAACAAAATCTGTTTGTGCTAATGTGTTCATTAATAGACCTATGAAACAAACTCTGCCATTACTTATAGATTAATTAACAAGTTTATTCATTAATTTAAAGCAAATTCACCACAACAAACCAACAAACAGTCACACTCAATTGCAGTTATCCAAGACAATCACTCCTTTTAAGTAGATTAGTAAATACCAAGAATACGGTTCACTGTGATTACATGACATATCATGATACTGGTTGGGGGAGAAAAGGTGTAAGATGTGCTCAAATGTAAATGATCACATATACCCATAATCTCTCTCCAGTTCTCAAAATAGTCTGTGCCTGGCTTTCACTCATTTTCACAATCTCCAAATATTCCCTAGTTGCACCCTCTTTTGGCTGTTTTTTCTGTTCAGGATTACATCATAGTCCCCAGTAGATCTGGGAGTAGGCCACAGACTGCTGCTCATTTCAAATACTGTCTTGCTCCTTACACAATTCCCTTAGCCTCAGAACATGCAGAATTAGGAGTGATGGCCCAACAAAGAGGTTGTCAGAGCTCATGTGGGTATTCTGGAAACTCTTGGAGTATCAGAGAGGATAGACCCAAGGACAGGGAGAATTGGGGGCAGGATTTGGGAAGAGGAAGGCAAGTTCTTGGAAGGACCCATGCTGGGGGAGCAGGGGAGGGCCAGCCTGAGCACAATAATGGAATCCAAACCCCTACAAGCTAGGGCCTGAACTCCAGATGTATCATTAGTGGGCTGATTATCTATGAAATCACTGCTGGGGAGGGGTTGGTGTTAAAGGTATCTGTGGAGAGAGATTCATTTTTTAAAAGAACCTCTGTGTGCTGAAATCCGTGCTGACTTATGCCATTGAAATAATGGTGCAAACACAGTGCTTGCCTCTTAACTGTAAAATGTGATTATAGTCAGTGGGCTAAATTCTGCTCTGGTGTATACTTCCTATCCCACTCCGTTGGTGGTGGTGGTGGGGAATTAGTCCAGTGAATATTAGGCCCACATAGGAGACAGGAAACTCAATACTGTTCTCACAGAATTATCATAAAGTCAGGGGAAGAGTAAGGGAACTATCCAGCAGAGGTAATCCTCTCCCCAGTAGAGATCTGCAGGGGTTTTGCCTCCTAGGGTCATGTGGCAGAGGGGATAGGGCCCTGAATTAGGAATTAGTTATATACTTCTTTCTCAGGAATCCTATCTTGCATTTCATTTTCTCAGGCACTGGAAATCTGGGTTGTAGCTTGAAACTCTGGCACGATGACTGTTCATTGGCCTGATTTCACCCAGCAAAATCAACCATGTAAAATATTCATTCAGTTTTTCCATCTGTGAATATACCCTTCATCATCTTTTTATTCGTTTTTTGTTTGATCCTTTTTCTCTGTTTCAGGTTGAGATCTTGCTGATACAGGTCTCAAAAGCTGGTAAAAAGAAAGTGAGAAAAGTAGCTATTTCTGTACAGCACCGAAAGACCAGTCCTCAGCAACTAAGACTTTGAAAAAGTCAGCCGAAAGTTTATTTCTACTTATCCGATTTGCTGACTTTGCTCCTCTCAAGTATATATATTCTCTTATGAATTACTCTTGCTTTATTCTCAGGGTCAAATTCTACCCTTCCTTACATCCCTTCCAGCCCACTTCATTGTACTGGCGTTGCAGAGATTTTACATGAGTTCTCAACTTGGCCCTCAGTTTTTCTCAGTTCAGTAACCCTGCAGTCAACTTTCCAAAGACAAGTCTGTGAATGATGCACAGTTCAGTACATGTGGACAGTGAACCAAACCCTTCAGGCTAATATGGAGTTTCTGTTTCTTCATGAATCTAAGCTTATAAGAAAACCCTTTGACTCCAGCGACAGTATGTGCATCTTGGGGCCTCAGTAAAAGCCCCTTTAAATGTGACTCAGTAGACCTTGTGGTCTGTTCAGGGAACCTGCTCTGATATACACAAATGTGTTAGCAACTCTGACAACTGGGATTCCAGTTAACTGCAAACTTTTTGCATAGCTGTACTACCCACCAGGTGTGCAGGCAGCCAGCAACTGATTTATTTTGGGTGGGTTCTCTGTATTCTCTCCTAGAGCATTGCATCACAACCAAGAAGGGATCTTCCTTTTAAGTCTAAGCATTCACAAGGTTACATAAGGGGGACTCTAGCTGGGATGCTTTAAAACAGCTGAAAGAAACTTGCTTGCTAGCATTTATCTGTCATACTACATTTTTAAGCTTTTAAAAACAAAATCACATCTCTCTTTCAATAGGTGAGTATAATAGTCATAGAATCATAGAACCACAGAAGTGTAGGACTAAAAGGGACCTCAATAGGTCATCTAATCCAGTCCCTTGCACTCAAGGCAGGACTAAATAATAGCTAGATCATTCCTGACAAGTTTTTGTCTAACCTGTTCTTAAAAACCTCCAATGACAGAGATTCCACAACCTCCCTAGTCAATTTGTTCCAGTGCTTAACTACCCTGACAATTAGTAAGATTTTCTTAACACCCAGCCTCAAGCCCCCTTGCTGCAATTTAAGCCCATTTCTTCTTGTCCTGTCCTTAGAGATTAACAAGAACAATTTTTCACCCTCTTCCTTGTAATAACCTTTATGTAGATGAAAACTCTTATCATGTCCCCTCTTAGTCTTCTTTTCTCCAGACTAAACAAACCCATTTTTTTCAATCTTCCCTCACAGGTCATGTTTTCTAGACCTTTAATCATTTTTGTTTCTCTCCCCTGGACTTTCTCTAATTTGTCCACATCTTTTCTGAAATGTGGCGCCCAGAACTGGACACAATACTCCAGTTGAGGCTTAATCAGCGCAGTGTAGAGTGGAAGAATTACTTCTCCTGTCTTGTTTACAACACTCCTGCTAATACATCACAGAATGATGTTTGCTTTTTTTGCAACAGTGTTACACTGTTAGCTCATATTTAGCTTGTGATCCACTATGACCCCCAGATTCCTTTCTGCAGTACTCCTTCCTAGGCAGTCATTTCCCATTTTTATGTGTGCAACTGAATGTTCCTTTCTAAGTGGAGTACTTTGCATTTGTCCTTATTGAATTTCATCCTATTTACTTCAGACCGTTTCTCCAGTTTGTCCAGATCATTTTGAATAATAATCCTATCCTCCAAAGCACTTGAAACCCCTCCCAGCTTGGTTTTGTCCTCAAACTTTATAAGTGTACTCTCTATGCCATTATCTAAATCATTGATGAAAATATTAAATGGGACTGATTCCTGTGGGACCCCACTTGATATGCCCTTCCAGCTTGACTGTGAACCATGGATAACTTCTCTCTGGGAATGGTTTTCCAACCAGTTATGCACACACCTTATAGTAACTCCATCTAGGCTATCTTTCCCTAGTTTGTTTATAACAAGGTCATGTGAGACAATATCAAAAGCCTTATTAAAGTCAAGATATACCACATCTACTGCTTCCCCCTTATCCACAAGGCTCGTTACCTTGTCAAAGAATGATATTAACTTGGTTTGACACAATTTGATCTTGAAAAATTCATGATGACTGTTACTTATCACCTTATCTTCTTCTAGGTGTTTGTAAACTAATTGATTAATTATTTGCTCCATTCTTTTTTTGGATTCTGACGTGAAGCTGACTGGTCTGTTATTTTTAGGGCGGTCCTTATTCCTTTTTTTATAGATTGGCACTATATTTGCCCTCTTCCAGCCTTCTGGACTCTCGCCTCTGGAATATCATGTATATGATAGATTCATATCTCCAACTTGAGCCCAGCACAGAGCAACAATCTTCCACCTACAGGTCTGTCCAGACATTTGAGTCCTTACCTCGGAAAAACTATTACAGCTCTGGGTCTCTCCTGCATAGATATTTTTCAGTCATGTCTTCAGTATTTCTGCACTGAATTTTTGTTCATTTATTTTGCTTTAAATAGGGAAAAAACTGACAACCAGATGTTTTCACATATGATCTAAACTAAAATTTGAACTTGAATCTTTAGGAACTGAGGGCTAATATGCAACCCTACTTTTCACCTACCTACTAGTTTTGTGCTAGCTCCCACATTTATTACATTTCATGCTTATATGTAGGATTTCCATTTTGGTTTGACCTACTATCCAGTAGGTGAAAATCCAGTGCTTAACCTGTTCATTAAACCATCACCCAATTCAAATCCATTCACTCATTGTTTTGTTATGTCCCAAATATATGTTTTATTAATTGTCTGAATGTTTGTTGGAACAGATAACAATAAGAAGTCTTTGGAAACGAACTGAACTGATTAAATTGATCTAAAAATATTACCATAAAAGAACTAAAAACCTTTAGCAGATTTTTCCCAGCAAGGATATTTTCTATAAGAGATAAGTGATTAATATTAAAAAGCTATGTTTTTAAAATGAAGCAGAAGAACCATGCAAAATGTGCTTTGTTCCCTCTGTCTTGTATTGAACAGTACTTCAGTGTTTCTTTATAATGAACAAAAACTGTATGAACTAGAGACAAAATTATTTGGCAATCAAACAAGGTTTTTTCCCCTTAAATGTAAAAAGTTCTGGGCCTATGTCAATTAGTTAAAGTCAAAGGTGAAATACTTAAGTTTTTAATGAAAAGATTCACTTAACACAGCTATGAATGGGGGTAAGCAAAGTTGCAGTTTTAGTAAAGATCTTCATTCTGTCCAAATCAAACAAACAAACAAACAAACAAAATCTTTTATCTTTAAAAAGTCACAATTTTAGGTTCAATTTACATATAGGGCCCATTGTGCATACTGCAGAAAATGAGACAAAATTAATTAAATAAATGAATCAATTAAGTGTAGTTATTTTGCATAGAAGTTGAGATACTGTGGTCTATTCTGCTTAGGAAACAGGAGAATACAAAGTGACTCAATAAAAGATTTCCAGAATTATAAAAGGGATTGTAATAATAGAATTGTAACAGTTGTATTGTAATAATAACACCACCAACACCTACTTTGTATATAATGCTTTTGATCAGTAGAGCTCAAAGCACTTTACAAAGGAGGGTAAGTATCATGAACCCCATTTTATAGATGAGGAAACTGAGGCAGGGGATTGTGTAAAGTCAAATGTTCACCTTGGTGAACCTAAACCTAAAACCAGAACCTAAAAAAAGAAACAGGATTTTGGGAACAAGTCCCCAAACTAGCAAAGCCTAGGCCTTAATTCTGCAAAAGGCTCACACAAATGCTTAACTTTAAGCATAGCAAGCTCCATTGTAGCCTTTGCAGGAGTGGGGCCTATTGTACATACATGCTTACAGTTAAGCACAAGCTTAAGTGCTTTGATGGAACAGGCAGTGAACAGGGAACTTAGGCAGAACGATGACAGGTAAATAGTAATAAACATATGGCATATGTTACCATGAAAAATGTTTGAAATAAAGTATATGAATGAGTACATGCAACACCAGTTAGATTAAGGCTCTGAAAGAAGGGACTGAGAGATGAATAGAAAATCCTGGAAATTACAATTCTGATCAAGTAAAAATGTTCAGCTGTCTTTTCTCAGTTCTTAACATTACTTATGTTTTAACACTCACTTGTTTTGCTGCCACCGCCACCAGTTATAAGTTAATAAACAATAGCTGTACCATGCATGCAGTGTCCAAACATAGTATAGTAAAATAACAAATACTAAATAACATTGTACTGGATTCTATTTTGTTCATGCTAATTATATGCTGTGGCTTAATGTGTAGCCACTCTAGGTAAGAAAAAATAAATTTTGAGGACTTTCTATTACTGTCCCAGAGGGTGATCAAAACATTATTTAGTACTTCTGTAATTATGATATGTTAGGAAAATTTATACTCAGACTCTCACCACCTATGTCAAGAGACTAGGTAAAGGACACTGAGCTATAATATAACTCAGAAAAGAGAACAGTTTAAAATATGTTAGTGGTCTTTTGTTCACTACGTATTCAACCAAATTTGCTGTTATCAAGCCACAGGTATACAGTGCATTAAAATGTGATTGCAATGACGGTTCTATGCAATTGTTACATACTGCAGGGTAAAGCTCATTTTAACTATTTACTTTTAAGATATTTATGCAGCTGAGCAGCCAAGTTAAAATGGAGCTATAAAGTCAAATGACAAAGACAGAAAGAGTTATGAGTGCAATTGTAGCAAGTATATAAATTGACAAGGCACCGTCTAATGCTCTCACATACACAACATTTTTCCTTCATAGGAAGAAATCAAAATGCACTTACCCAGAGGCTGCTAAACATTGCTAAGCTTTGAACAGTCTCCTGGTGCATTAATCACTTAAAACACTCCCAATTGTTAATGTGAATAGAAATTAAACAAACAATTCTTACACAGAGTTCAATTTCTTTGCTTTATCTATATATAGAATGTATTCTCCAGCCTCCAATAGTCCTTCCAAATCTCAAGAAACCGTGACTTATTCCGATGATCTCTCCAAATGCAATTCCATCTCCAACCTGTTGCCAAAAAAAAAAAAAAAAAAAAGAGTGTGGGGAAGAATACCGCAAAACAAGGTCTTTACCCTGAAAAGGGAAAAGAACCAGACACTATGAATCCCACTAGGGGCTTTGCTATGGCTATTAATTTTACATGAAAGGCATGACCAACAGCAGTATACAACCCCTCACGGTACATCAACATTTGAGCTAGGAGATGCGATTCCTAGCTCATGTAGACGTACCCATGCTAGTTCTGCTTGAGTTAGCCCACTAAAAATAGCAGAGTAGCCGGGATAGAATGGGTGGCAGCTGGTGCTAGCCGCCTGAGAACATACCCACCCGGACCCCCTGGGTACATAAGCAGGTCGCTAGCTCAAGCCACTGCCCATGCAACCCCAGCTACACTGCTATTTTTAGTGCACTAGCAACAGCAGAGCTAATGCAGATACATCTACATACATCTCATTCCTATACTAGTAAGCTGCTACCCAGCCTGAGAGAATGCCCAATACAGTGTGGAGATTTTTAGTTTACACTTTACCTTTAGTTATGCTAGCATTGGAGGACGGGAAGACATTTACATACATTACTGCTGCTCAGCTGTATAGATGAGCAGCACTAATGATTTTAAATATCGTCCCCTCTTCCAGCAATTTTAGCTTCTTTTCTAAGACGATGATACATATGTGCTAGTTTCATTTTGGATACAAAAATGTCACCCAGCACAGTTGTGGCATTTAACATAATTATGTATTAAGGCACAAAGATCCAAGATGACACAGAATTTACTGACAATATACTTTACAAGTAAGCCGCTGAAAACGTTGTCTACTATTACCTAAAAGACTGCTACTTGGCGCAGCCCTGCGCTAAGCTGTGCTGTGACCCTCAGTTCCTTCATCTACACCAATAATGTAACTGCTCCATTGTCTGAGGTGACATTATCTGGAACCCTTGCTCTTACACACTAGCATCTTAGACCTACCCACTCGTAGCAGGAATTGAAGTATCGCTTCTGGAGCATAGCAGTATTTACAAGTTAGTCTGACAGCGGCTGGCTATAAATTTCACAAATGTCAGACATGCTACAGCAAATTCATGGTTCATGACTTAGAAGCTTTCTTCGTCTTCAGAAACTCTTAATTTTACCTTGACGTTTATGGTGAACCAGGGACACATTGATCGGCTTTTGATTTGCATTAGTTTACCCATCAGTTCATTACACATCCCTTTCAGAGATGCAGCCACATCTTTCTCAGTGCAAGACAGGACTGGTTGATTGAATTGATCTGAATGAAGTAAAAACTATACCCAGCAAAAAGCTCTGCTTTATTTTATTTTCAAAAAGTTTACAAGCCATCCCCCGACAACCATTAATAAAACATACAATAATCTGTAAAAAGTAATTACCAGAAAAGAGTCATTTTGCATAAAGATAGTGACATTCTATCAAGTCATACTTGGTAGCTCAGCAGAGCTGTGTTTTATATGCAACATTACACTCCATGGCAAAGAAATTACAGAATGTCTGTCAGGCATAATATGATTTATTCATCATGAACACGCAACAGTAACTAGTAGCATCTTTTCTATGACATGAATATAATAATTAAACTCAAAGCATATTTGTGGACATTAATTCAAAGTACAATTAGTCATAAAGATGGCTGCACAATGTCATTTTCTGGTTATTAAAACCTTGTATATATACAGGGTTTTAATGCATATATAATCAGTCATACTTTATATTAAGTATTTACAAATGGCTCTTTCTCAGTATATGTGCTAGCATATCATCCCTCGGCCTGGGCCGCTTCCAGCAACTCCCATTGGCCTGGAGCGGTGAACCGCGGCCAGTGGGAGCCGCGATCGGCCAAACTTGCGGATGCGGCAGGTAAACAAACACACATTGAACAGTATCAGTGAAAGAACTGAGCCTTGAGGAAGACCATTGATCTGACACCTTTATAAATGGTTTATAAAGGATTAAAAATAGATCTTGTAATAATGGTTAATCAACTGTTAGAGATTGTTAGAGTCCAATAGGTTGCTTATAATCATGGTTTATACCTTCTCCTCATGGACTTATAACCACCTATGTTCATTACTTTTTTAGAAACCTTTAAGAAAACAGAACTATACTATAAATTGTGAACTATATTTCTATGTACAATATACAAAAATAGCACCAAATTCAGGCCTTGTGTTTGTGGTTGCAGCTCCACTGGAGATATACCTGCTTACCCCAGGAGGTGAAGTTGGGCCATCATTTAGAAATAGATGAAAGCTGAGCTAAATGTCCATGGGCTTTGGTTTCTTAGAAATATATAGCAAAACCAGTCATTTCCCAGAATTTCTCAAATTCAAATAACAGTATAATATGCAATTTTGATAACTCCCCATTATCTCACAAAATTCCACTTCTGTTTATCAAATTCCATTTAAAAAAGATGATTTGCAAAGCTTAAGATCCAAACCCAATGGTAGACTTAGAAACCACAATGGGCCTCCATTGTGGTTGGCTCTGTGTAGCTGTTTGAAGAGAAGAGGAGAGGGGGCACAAGCAACCTGCCCAGCCCAAACTTGTCCAGTGTTCTGGGGCCAGGCCCAATCCAGATGGTGACTGGAAACACTGTCCATGGACAGTGCTACTCAAGGAGAACTGAAGGGAAGTCAATACAATGGGCTCTGCCCTCTGCTTGGCCAGACAACAGGACTGGCTAGGGAGGGAGGGCGTGTCCCAGAGTGCCAGGCAGAATTCTGTCCAAGTCAGCCAGAATTCCTCTGAGGACTCCTGCTGCATCCCTCCTCACTCTCTCGCAAATGGACCACATGGAAGTCCCGAACAGAGAGTATAATTCTGTCTTGATTTTAAAAAACCCTGTATTCTCAAGGGTTATCACGTCAAAACGAGAATACAGGCCACAAATTAACAACTCTCCTACCCAGTTGGTGCTATCTGCATATTTACGGTCATATTGGTTTATTATACTGACCAAATAGGCTTGTCTAACTTATTTCTCCTTTTAGCAATGAAGCGTCAACACATCTCTGACAGAATAAACTCTGTTCTTGTCTGGCTCATTCGTCATTAACAGAACTGCTGACTAGTTTCTTACATTAGCTAGAGAGAATCCAACTTGATGTTACAGGTTGAGGACTGAAAGGAAAAAAATCCACATTGTTTTACCTAAAAACCGAGCTGATTTATCTGGAATGCATTAAGAGATCATAGGCATGGAACCTCACAATGACGTTTTTATAGAATCACTTTTCAGGGTGGAGCCATATTTTAAGGTGGAATAAACATGCTAAAATAAAAATTATGGGTATGTTGTATATTGGGAGAAAAGAGAACTGCTTCTGTGTGTGTGTGTGTGTGTGTTAAATTACAACTTTACCTTGTATCTTTGAAAAATGGTTTTAAACTTTGGAACAATAAACAAACCGACTTGTCATGTAATTTCAAATTAGTAGTATTCTGGCTTACTAGTAATTTCAAGTGACTAGTGCACCTGAATCAAATCCTATCCCTTTTTCAATATTTAAACTTGCATCTTCTTTACCTGTTTTATCAACGGTGAATGAAATATGACTTGGACTATCTGATTTTATTTGTGCATTTCAGTGTCTCAGAGACAGATGGGAATGTGAGAAAACATTAACTATGGTGAAAGACAATAGTCAAATATATTGTACTATACTGTGAAATCTTCTGGGGAGGTGGAAGGGAGGCAGCAGTGGGCGAAAGTGGAGGGAGTGGGGCAGGATCTTACTGGGCTAGAGGAAGAGAGACAGCATCAGGTATGAAGATTATGGGTTGTCAGTTGCACTGTATGGAGTCAGCAGCAGATAGAAAGAAAGGGAGGAAGAGATGGGAAGTCACCGGCAGTGACTAGGTCAGGGATCGGCAACCTTTGGCACGCGGCCCATCAGGGAAATCCGCTGGCGGGCCGGGACAGTTTGTTTATCTGCAGAGTCTGCAGGTTCAGCCGATTGCAGCTCCCACTGGCCGCAGTTCACCGTTCCAGGCCAATGGGGGCTGCGGGAAGCGGCGGCCAGCACATCCCTCGGCCCATCCTGCTTCCCGCAGCCCCCCTTGGCCTGGAACAGTGAACCGCGGCCAGTGGGAGCTGCGATCGGCCGAACCTGTGGATGCTGCAGGTAAACAAACCATCCCGGCCCGCCAGCAGATTTCCCTAATGGGCTGTGTGCCAAAGGTGGCCGATCCCTGGATTATAGCAATGAAACCAGTGCCTAAATCCAGAGTGGAATTAATCATTACTCTTCAGATTTTTATGTATAATCCTCACCTTAGAATAATCCACATGGTTCATTGAGAGTCCCCTGCTTTGTGCTGGGGTCACCATGAGAAAGAATTCAAGCTCTGACAGGAGGCTGGAAAATGCCAAGTGAGGCTTGGGGGCAGCTCAGGTCTTTTAGGAAGGATTTTGCCTTCACCCAGCCCTACATGCTTCCAATACTCTTCTTGTATTGATTAAATGAAATGGGGATATAATTGTTAACATAAGAAAAGCCCAGGAGAGCCAGTACAGTTTTGTGCTGTAACATAGAAACCCTGTTGGGAAATGTTGCCTTCCCTTAAATCTCTGTGTCGAGATAATGGAGTGCACACGGAAAAGCTTTACCTAATGGTGTGGGACCATCAGTAAATAAAGGACTAAATAAATGAGAATCTATGACAATGCAGGTGAAGGGAGAGCTTTGCTAATTATAAAGTGATTTCATTTCACTTCCCTAATTACCGAAGTGAGAGCTTCATGTAATTATACATGACTGGAAGTAGCTCCAGCTAATGCTCATGACTTTTCTCAGTTAAGTTATGTGTTGCATCATTGTGTTTGAATACAGTTAGTTAAGCTCATTAATAAATGTGTATGTTAATAAGCTTTTTGGTGTGTGCAGGGGCCCTGAACAAACTTTAACAGACAGCCCTAGGGATTAATTCACCCTTCCCTTTCTCAGCCAGACATTTGCTCCAGGCATTGTTATGGATGGGTGGGAGGATAGATCCATAGTAGCCCGTTGACTCTTGGGTCTAGTTGTAAGTGCTATGCCACCTTATCCTGACTTATGGTGTGCGGTGCTGACTCTCAGGGTGAATGTGTCACTCCTATGCAGAGGCCCGGCGTGCCACTTCAGTCCCATTCGGAGGGTTTAACAGTGGCTTAACCTGCTGGCCCTCTGCACAGCGGTGAATTTCACGCTCAGTGCATGCTGCCAATGCTTGAGATGAAAACAGAAGGGGAGAGAGTGACTTTTTAAAAAAAAATAGCAGACAGCAGCTTGAGAAAATTCAGTCATATTAAAAAAACCCTTAACCCTCTTCTTCCCCCAAACCTCCTCCATCACTTTCCCACTGTCTTGAATAGTATGGAGTGCCTGCCACTTAGTCCTTAAATTTTTTTATACTAATTTGATGAGCAACTCATTTGACAGGATCATGTCTTTCTTCAGTATTTATCCCTCCTCTTGTGGGACATTTATTTCTGTTTCTGGCATCTGTCCCTATCCTCTTCTATGAGCATAGAGACATGGATTTAATTTATTTTTTAGCAACATTGACCTTCCTACCTTTTCTGTCACTAAATTAGTTTAGTTGTCTCAGAGGTAGCAGAGTCTTCTTTGCAAATCTCTATTTCTATGTACTCAAAAGATAGACTGTTTCCATCAGGATGTCTTCCTGAGCATCCCTCTTTTGTTCACATTTTTGCACTCCCTTTTCCCCTCGTAATCTTTGTAGTACAATTCTGCTTGGTATTTAGTTTACCACATAGTTTACTTTCTTCACCTTAATTCCTTCCTGCTCTTCTATATTCACCCAAACTGGCTGTTTCCCCCCACTGTTAGAAGGCATACATGGCTCTCGATAAGAACATAGTATAAATATACTTTTGAAACTAATGTTTTAAATAGTGGGTATAGAGAATGCAATAGAGTAACATTTCAATTATTTTCCCCTTGTGCAACACTTCACTGCTCAAACTATGCATGAGAGGGTGAATTTCATCGTTAATCAGCAAAACTATGAATTCTTTCTCTTGAAATCTTCATATTCAGGATGCCAACACCAATGGATATGAGCACAATTTGCAGTTAAAGTTACGTATTATTTGAGATTGCAAAAACAAGAATGATTTTTCTTGAAAAAAGGACAAGGTAGCAAGGGTGATGGAGTTCAAATTATTATGGTGGTATAGTAAAAAAATGTGCACTCCGTCCTCTTTTGTCATATTGTATAATGTGAGAACACATGGAGCCAGTAGAAATTTTAGCATCAAAACTCTTTTTTTGATAGAAAATTGGGTTTTCAATTAAACACGTTTGAAAAAAAAATCTTCCCTTTGCTAAAAATATAGTGTTTTCATCAAAAACGTTCGATTTTCAGGTGAGAGCCAACATCTTTCAAGTTTCAGGTTCAAATGAAAAGTCAAAATTTTCTGTGGGGTAAAAGATTGTGACCACCTCTAATGAAAAGATATTAATTTTAAACCAATTGCTTTGGATCTTTATGTATTCATAATATCCTTCATAGTTTTTCTTAATTGTATTATTTTTGTTGTTTTTAACATTGGATTATAAAAGGGAGGATCAGTGACCTTTTAACAAGCAAGCAAGCAAACAAACAAACAAACCACAGTATTTTGTCCATATGGCTTCAATACAAAATGTGCTGTGGAGCTAAAGTATTGTTTTAAATATTGGAAACGGAAAGAAAACTGCCTCTGATGAATATTAGTAAGACCAAACCATTGGTAGAAGCATGAACACCAAAACACAGTCAAAAGAAAAATAAATGAATTAGCATGACAGTCATGTATTAAAGGATATACTTTCTAAGTGGTGAGAGGGATTTAGCTCCATGGTACTCATCAATGTTAATAGGAATCACAAGGCTATAACCTTGAGCAAATCTTTGAAAATGTAAGAGTCTGAATGGCTTGTCGAAAGCAATGGAGTGTAGCTAGAAATAGCTTCTTCTGGAAGATTTTTACAGCAGTTTTACAAAGCTTTGTGCTGAATTTTCAACTCGAAATCATGCCCTTCAATTTATTTTTTTAAAACAGAAATAGAAGCTACATACACAAAATGATTCACCTTAGCTGTTAACTAAATTTTAATGGTTCAGCTTTCAGAAAGGTCACACATATACAATAAGTAATTTCAACCATATTCTGTGCCACCAAACCTAGTTATGTGCTCACATCTGACATGGCCACAAGAAAGTATAGTTTAAACTGAAATTATTTTCCTTACTAAGAAAATAAAGACATCCAGGCTAGAAAAATATAAAACTTCAAATTGCTGAAAGTTAAAAACCAACTTGTGCCTTTAAAGCACAGACCCTCTCATTGGTGGTTCACTACTCTGTGTCAGCAACTCATTAGGCCTGACATACTCACTACACCTAACACACTGTTGTCATGATATATATCTAAAAGGTGGCATGTAATATATCATAGGAAAACTAATAACTCGCTGATCATTAATATTATTGTGTGATGTACGTACAGGATGTGTACTAAGAGTTATGGATATGTGCTAAAATTATGTCCTTAAAACATGTTTGGCAAGCAATGAATAAGCCCATTCTGCCCCAGACAAAAGAATGCATATTTTCTTGTCTGACAAGCTTGGTCATCAGGCAGAGACAATGAAACACATTTACATAAAAGGTAAATAAAGCCATCAACCTAGCAAGTGGGGGAGATAGCATGTTAACTATACAGATAGGAGGTCTGACCCTCATCTGATAAGTAATTGAATCAACTGCTTGTATACAATATTACTGTATTATCAAAGTGTATCAAGTAAGGTCTTTTTGAAAGCTAATGATACACTGGTCATTAATATCATCATAGAATGTATGTATTTACACTATAGGAGGAATTATGAATAGTCACTGAGATTATGCTTTAAATCCTGTGACCAAACAAAGGGGGGAAACCAACAGGAGGGAAGACAGTTTTCTGTCACCAATGTAGGAAAAGACACACAACTTTACATGTGAGACACTATGAACACAGTGGCAGAACAGTGGGGGTTAGACTCCTGCTGGTTCAATGCAGAATGGAAGTAGAGAAAAAAGTCAGGATATTGACTGTGTATTTGATACTGTTTTTTTTTGTTTAAATAAAAATGTTGAATGAATAAAAATATATACATTCAGATATTAGAAGCAGTAATTATTTCTTCTACCAGCACCTTAACAAGAATGTTACATTTGCTTTGGCCCATTGAGAATCCTGATCTGAACTTAATTGACCAAGGAACTGGAGACTATTTGATAAGGGCACAAGTTCATCCTCCATTTGGCTTCAGCCAATCATCCTATTCCACTGTGTTTTCTCACATGGCAGCTGCTGCTTTTATGCCCCTTTAAATTAAAGCAATATGCATGATTTACATTCCCCAGCCAGATGGAACAATGAAAACACAACTTTACAAAGCAGAGACATGTAAGTAAAGACAGGTAAATAAAATGAAGATGAAAAGATCAAGAAAAAGAAGTAAAATACAAACGTAGAATGACATTCTACTTTTCTGTTCTTTTCAGTCAGATACTGTATTTCTGCCAGTAAATGGCTCTGTGCACAATTATAAATCAGCTGCAGTTTCAGTCTCAATCATATGATTCATGCAGCACATTTTCCTGTCTGATTGAGTATCTAAATTCAGAACTAGAGATGGCCAAAACCTGTTTTAAAAGGGGGGAGGTTGTAAATGAAACATTTGGGTTTTCATTTAAAAATATCCAAACACTGAAAATTTGAGGGGGTTTCAGTCACTGAAAACTTAAGATTGTTTTTGGTTTTGGTTTTTGATGAAAACCTGAAGTTTTCCATGGAAAATTTATTTTCCATCAAAATTTTTGCTTGGAAAAAAAGTCATTACCTAATTGGGTGTAATCAGGGCATTAAAGGTGATTTTCCTTTCATAGGAATGTTTCTCTAAACTGAATGAGTGCCTAGCTTTTACTTCTGTGGTACAATGGCCTAGGAGAAAGAAAGAGACCAAGGACTTAAATTCACCACCATTGGCACAGGAGGAAGCAGATAGTGTTTTTCTGGGGAAGGGGCATCTTTAACTTGTGGTTAAGTTTCCTTAAAAGATGTGGGGGTAGAAGCTGCCCCAAATGTGCACTGAATCAGCACATCTCCAAAGTATATTCTGGCCATGGCCACCTTGGGCTAATTTTCAGTCTGTATGGATGCTCTGCAATCTTCTTGTGACAGATGTGGAACTGCTATGTGATGATCTAAGAATATGGATATGTAATAATGTTCTGAATAGGGCTGGCTGGAAAACAAGAATTCCATTTCATGAAAAATTTTGAGGTTTTGACGTTTGATTTCATTCCACATCAGAACGAAAACTAGCCCTTTCTATTTTTGTTGCAAAAACAGAGAGAGAGAGGGGAAAAAAGAGAGAGAAGGGACTTGAGCCTTGTTCTCTCACATGCCATGTGAGTGGCAGTCTAATCAGTGGGCTATTGGCTACACTGCTGTGTAGATTAGGCTCTCTTTCTCCCTCTCCCCGCCTTCTAAAATTCCATGATAAACATTTTAATCCAAACTGTTGTTTCCACAAAACGTTTCTGTTTCGACAAAAAACATTTTGTCAGCAAATTCCTGACTAGCTGCAATTATGAATACTGTAAGAGCTGCTATGTAATAATCTAAGAATACTGAGATGGGACAATTTTATGACTAGTATATGTGACATAATCAGTGAGGGGAATTATTGTATATTGGGATATAAAACTTTCCTGTGTAATGGTCTAGCTTAATAGGAGGCTGTGAGAAGAACAAACAGGAAGAAGACAGTGGTTCTAGCAAACGTTTAAAAGACAATGGGCAAAGCTATCAGCTTTGAGGACCTTACATCCTGTCTCTAACAAGGTGAAAGACTTGTTCTGCCAAGGCTGGGAACTAACATCACAGGGCTCATAGACTCATAGACTTTAAGGTCAGAAGGGACCATCGTGATCATCTAGTCTGACCTCCTGCACATTGCAGGCCACAGGACCCCATCCATCCACTCCTGTAATAGACCCATAACCTCTGGCTGAGTTACTGACGTCCTCAAATCATGGTTTACAGACTTCAAGTTACATATTCCTTTTTTCCTCTATCTCCTTCAGGTCTGCACATTAGACCTCAGGGAAAGGATGAGCTACAATTTTGGTACCATTCTGTGCTATCCCCGACCCCTTTAGTGGCTTCTGTATGGCTCCTCTTCTATGGGGGATTGCAACATAATATTAGAACAGACAATCCACTGCCATCTGTGTCACTAAGGACAGCTGTTGCACCCAGAATAGACAGACAGGAAAGCTTTAGAGATTTGGAAAAAAATTAATTCATCTTGTGGAGTTGATATTTTCTGGTCTAAAAACAGTAAAGACTAAACAAGAAAAAATGCTACTACTTGCTGTTTGGATTGTGGGGGAAAGGAAGGGCTATTCCTAACACATGGACATTAAGAAAGAGGATACTAAGATATTAAAAACTTACATTAATAAACATGAGGCATATGTTATGCTTAAAGTTCACACAGTTTTTGCTGGATACAAATTTCATGAGCAAGTGTAAAGAGTCTCAGAGGCATTTGAACAGTTTTTAAACTAAGCTGAAATGTTTAGGTAATAAATACTGCGGTGATGCAGAGAATGATGGAATGGGAAGAGACTCCACAGTCTTTTTGTAATAACTCTGTCTGGGGTCAAGAAAATCTTAACAACGAAGGAGAAACATTTTCACAAGAAAAGGGACTTGGATATAACTCTCAGGAATCAGCTCTGGTATAATTGAAAACAATATTAATAGCATGTAAACTGCTAATATCCCAGTGCATTCTTTGGGCAAGAGATACTGGCCAGTCCATATTGCCAAAATAAAATAATCCAAAACCCAACAGGGAAGCAGAAGCTGCAGGTTCACATCCTGAAAAATACAAAAATTGTGGGGCTACTGCACCAAAAAAGACACCAGAACAAATATTTCCTGCAATATGTTGGTTAAATTGGTGAATGAGGAATCCTTCCTTTGATCTGGGGTAATAACTGCTTTGTTCCTATTAGTCCATTATTTTATTCTGATTGCTGGCTCAGATAATATAGGCTTAGAGGGTTAGACTTTGACATCTTGTTTGGAAAAGAGTGCCATTGGCTTCCCTGGGAGGTGGGTTTATCCCTATCTGATGTTGTTAGTGTTCTATTTCACTATCTGATGTTGTTAGGGTTCTCTTTGTTTGTCTGTTTGTTTTTTAAACTGCTGAGTATGAGATCTATGAACCCAACAGCAGGAACACCCATCATTTCTTGCATCCCATATACTCAGTGAGGGTAGTGTTACTGGCCAACAGCAACATATTGTAATGAGTATTACTGATCTGCAATACACAATCGTAAGAAAGCAAGGCCCTGCTTCAACAAGTTGCTTAAGCATGTGTGTAACCTTTAAGCCTGGAACTAGTACCACTAAAGTCAATGAAACTTCTCACATGTTTAAAGTTAGGCCAGACTGTTAGTATTTTGTATTACTACTCTTTTGGGCTTCAGTTCAGCAGTGGTCATCCAAATCATTTTGGTGGGACACTGTTTTCACAGTTAAGCCAATTCCACTGCATGGAACTCTTTCTCCCCAGGAATTTTCCGATGTGCAGAGATTGAGATTTATGTGCATTTACACAAAATAGTAATATAAGCTCTGTTAGGCATCTAGTTATGGGTATATACATAGAGTGTATTTGAAGATGGTCTGATAATTAAATTATTAATTAACCAGTATGACAAGACAGCAGGGTTTGATATTAATGAGAATATTACATTTTGAATGCACAAAGAAGCCAGGTGCCTTTAATTCCCCCAGCCGATGATAATCTGATGATAAATCATTGTCTCTTCAATTGCCTTACTGCAATTACAGAAAATGTTTATTATAAATAAAATCGTGTAGTTTTATACTGATGAAGATAAAGTTCATCATTATGAACAGAAATTACTGCAGAGCTGCTTAATTCTCATGGATCAATGTTACCATTTGGAATATTAACCAGGATGCTCCTTTTATCTATTCATTTCTGGAGAGGAGAATTACAGGCAAATTTTCAGAGTGAGATTTGGTCACACAGCACTGGACCCTGGATGCTCTGGAAACTGGGATAAATTATCAATAGGCAGGGACAACAGAATGACCAGGAAACCAAAGGCATAAAGTTATCTTTCCCCCTCCATTCCAAGTCCCTGCATTGTGCTCAGTTAATGCAATAATAAATAGGGCTGTCTGTGAGAACAGAGTTTATTTACAATTACTGAGCTTGGTAAATGGGGTGTATTGTTAGGAACCATACCTCCTCCACCTCCATGCACAAAGTGTGGTGCCAGAGCCTCTGAGCTGTGAACAATCAGGAGCCATGGGTAAGGATGTTAACAAAACATGGAGGGACAAGAAAGATGTCAGAATGCTTGGCACTTCTGGAGGAGACATAAAGGCAGTCAGGGGGGGTTCTTGTGTTAACCCCCAGCATAAGACAGTCCTACAAACATCCCCCATGTGCACTGTTATGAGAGTTAATGGACATACAGAAAGCACGTATGAACCAAGGGCCCTGCATGCTATGTTACTGCAATGTGTACACATTCCTATGTCTCTGAGGGCCCCTCCTACGTTTCTTTCATGCAACGCCCATCACAATCTTTCTGAATTGTTGCACTGTTCCCTACCAAACTACCTCATCGCTCTAACTGCGCACATCCTTCACCCCATTTTGCAGGTGTAGAACCCATGTATGCAGTCATTAGTGCTGGTTGTTGAGCAGCTTGTGAAAGATGGGTGAAGGATCTTCTCAGTACTACTTCAAGGTCATGATTTCACATGCTGCTGTATCTGCCTGCACCCAGTACCAAAAGCCTCAACTGATTCCTTGATACTGAAGGCCAAATCCACCTCCCACTCCTTCCTGGGTGCTGAAAGTGCTGTCTCTTATTCAGCTGCCAAAACCTACAGCTTTCCCCAGACAATCTGCCTGATTACTCATCACCTGAAAATTCCATAGCTCATTGAAAGTTTACACTTAGTGGAGAGCAGCACATAATAAATTGACTATAACAGAAAAATAAACAATTCTGAGACGCACTGATTGGTCAGGATGATAGAGATAGTAAGATGAAGATGACTTAAGGAGGACCACCAATGCTACATTGTTCTGGAGTTCCTAGTGCATAATTCTGGGATTCTTCTTGCATAATTGTTGTCTAATTTGTGGGGTAGGGCTTTGGTTAAATTTAATTGAATTAGGGGCAGTATTACAAATTTTTATCTGTAGTCCTTTTCAATTTCAAAGTAATAAAAGCAACTATTGTCCTGAGCTATTGCCAGTACCACTAGTCCGTTGCACCAGTACAGTTGTCCATTAAAGTCCCAATGTGCAAAGCACTTAAGCACAAGTGTAACTTTAAGCATGTGAGTACTAGCGTTTATGTACTTGAAGTTAAGTACATGTAGACTGGAGCCTAAATTATCCATTGTAAAAATCAGATAACAGTGCACATTATTGTGATGGTTCTTGGGGTGCTCAGGACTGAGAGTCACATTGTTACCCCTCTGCCTCCAATGACAGAGAGAGATTTAACTTGCCGGCACTAAAGGAGGTGTCATCAGCTTGACTGATGCAACTGAGGATCAGCTCCTTGCATAATACCACAGCACCGAGATATATTTATAGTGAAAAGAACCATACGTTTATTATCAAAGATCAGGATTCAAGAGACAGTGAATAAAAATAATGGAAACAGAAGGGTTACATATCAACAAAATCAATAAACACTTTCTAGAGACTGAATTTAACACTCTAATCTCTGTCTAGAGCAGTCTTATCTGATCCAAAGCCTTTTGCAGCATTTCAAGACAAGGCTGGCTATGATCCCACTTTCATGAATGTAAATGTGCTGTTTGTTTAATTCCTAGGTACAGGATAAAGGGGTGTCTTCTTGCCTTCTACTTATACCCCCCAAAGTTCATTGTTTTTGCACACCACTAGACTAGCCCCCCATGGCTTGCTTTTTTTGTCTGTGCTCCTTTTCTGTTGACTCAATATGCAAATGGCTTCCATTGTGTTGGCTTACAGGGCTTCATTTCCATTTCATCAGAGACAGGTGAATAAACATTCTTTGGCTGGCAGAAATCTGTTTGTCAACTCTGCCTCAATACAGACTTTGGAACATATTTTTAGCATACATATATAACTGTTTACACAGTATCTCCATATACATTTCACAACAGTATTCATAACGAGTGTGACACCAGCTTTCATTTAAGACCTCAGATGATATTCTTTATGGAGAAATACTGTGAAAGCAGTGTGCTAGGTGCAGTGAGCTGTCAGGCCTGTTAGGAGTTGCTGTTACAGAACTTTGCCAGCTGGCACCAGTGGTCTCTATGTTGCAATCATATCATTGTTATATATGCCTACAGTAGTAATGTAGGACCTAAAAGACAGTATAATAGTCAAAAGAAATTTATATAAACTCTCATGGTAATTTAGGAAGAAGGAAGTTAGTACAGCGCAGACTTATTTGATGTTGCATTTTATTTTAAAAGGTGGGTTTTTTTAAAGAATAAGATGTGAACAGGGGAGTAAAGCTTAAATGCCTGCTTTGGGGCAGTCAGTCTATAGAAGGGCAATGAAAGTGATTAGAAAAAAAATGTGCGTGTGTTTATCTTTCTATGATTATGATTTGGTAAATTAAAATCACATTAGATTGTGTCCTGATTACAGACTGTTAACCCAGGTGCAATCTTTAATTTTTTTTAAATTAAAAAAATAGGCCTAGTCCTGCAAAGATTTATGCAGCATAAGCTTCACTTTATGCCTGTGTGTAAAGTTAAGTATCTGCGTAAAGTCTTCATAGGATTAGGGCTATAATTTGCATTGTTTAAGATGTCCATGTCATTAAAATTATAGATGTTTGATGTTTCGGTAACATTTTTTTGTTATGCTCCATTAAAAAACAAAACAACGACTTCCCAACATTTTATAGACAATTACATTTTTATGGGCCTTTTGATAGGACACGTGAAAGAAAATCACGATGAGGCCAAAATACCTACAGTTGATCAGAAATGTTAATATTCATAACTTGTTAGTGTGGCAAAGTCTAAAGTATGAAATAATTCTTCCCATATAATATTTCTGTTGTGGATTTAGAAAAGATGCAACAGTAGCACAATTTTATTACCCCTCAGAATATTGCATATGTGACATTATTGTCCCCTTCCCACTAAGCTGCTCTTCACTAGAAAGAAAATAATAATCAAAATTACTTCCTAACATGTAGTTAATATCTACATATATATTATACCGTATTGTGATTTCGCTTTATCTACTTATTTTTTATATAATTGTTTTGTAAAATACATGTGAAAATAATCTTTTAATTTCATTATTAATTAAACAACATACAGCAACAACAGGTATGGAAATAATTCTCATAGAAATAATTAAATTTCTGATGCATAAAGCAAGAGACACAGCTGGGTGCCCTAATCTCCCACTGGTGTGATTATCTAATGATACAATACATTCTCTGCAGCAGCTGCCTGATTACTATTAAACATTGTTTTATTATAAGTTAAAATGGTTCTATTTTGTGCTGATAGAAGATGACGCTGACTATTCAGAATACCGAACAACCTTTTCAGCAGAACTGTGTAGTTCTGTGAAATAATATTACCCTTCGGAATGTTAGGCCAAAGTCTGCAGCCCAAGTAATTTTATAATGGCAACTTTTTGTATGTTGCCTGTTTGTTAGAATTAGAAGCTTTTTTTAGTCTGTGATTAATTTTGTCTAAACATAACATAAGAAAATGTATCCCTTAAGGATTACATTCAATGCAGTGCATCTGCTTCATGTGACTACCCTCTACATTTAAGCTACATTAAAGGCCTGATCCAATGCTTAGATCAACAGGAGTCTTTCCATTGTCATCACTGGTCAGTGGATCAAATCCTGTACTTTTAACATGGTACTTATGTGGTAGAAAAGACTTTGTACATGAGTTTTAGAGGTGGGGTGAAAATCACTCAGTGAAGTGCTTGAAAACCAGACTAATGACATTCACTATAAACAATACGACTTTAAAAAGACATGGCCCTGATTCAGGTCAGCACTTAAAGAGGTGCTTAATGTTAAGCATGTGCTAAGTGCTGTCCTGAATCATGGCTGCTGTCCTGAATTGGGGCCGAAAGGATTTATAGGGCTAAAACCCATTGATACTGTTTGGGAAGGTGCAGGGGAGAAATTAATATTATACAGATGAGGACCCTGGTTTTACATTACATCCAACAGATGGCACCCCCAAACAGAATAGTGGCCCAAGGGACTCAGAGTAGTTCGACCTATTGAATCACCAGTTCCTGCAACACCTAGATTTGCCTTACAGGTCTCCCATTGAATTATTTAACTAACTGGACCCATCATGTAGAAGATCTGACAAGATCACAGCTGGAAGAGGCAATGTAAATCTTCTAGGATTAGCAGAAAGAAGAAGACACCAGCATATGTCGTCAGATAGTGTAAGTTTCAGATTTTACTTTTTGACTTCCATACGAAAACTAAATCAGAGCTCCCATATGTAATAGCATCTATGAATAGTATGTCAGAGATGACACAAATCACAGTTTGAATGACCTCCCTTACACACACCTTTCCATCCTCATTTATAAATATAAATGCAGACACGGTATTTTAGCCTGTCATTGACATTTTTATAGAATGAATTAAAACAAAAGTAGGAAAAGATAAAATGAAACATCATTGACTATTAACTAAATCAAATTTACTAAAAAAATAAAAAATAAATAAAATAAAATTCCAAACTCATACCATGGCTGTCATTATCTACAGTGACAGAACAGGTTATGAATGCTTGTACAAATCCACTTGGCACTTTACAAAATGATGTAATGAGAAGTGCATCAGAAAATTAAAATCCCAATCCTTTATAGCTAAAGAAAATTTAACTGATCATGGCTTTGCAGTACTGATTTCAAATGAGAGCACCAAGACTACAAGAGTGATTCCAAATCCCTCTGTGAGCAATTTATAAAGTTTGCTGTTTCCTGAATATCCTTTGTGATCTTTGTGTAAGTGTGTTAAAAATACATTAGCTAGTTAAGTTTTAATGAATATTTTTGAAGAACATTTTTTTCCTGTTTATATAAGGCCACTCTATAAGATTAATACCTTTGTATAAAATTTATTCAAGTGCAGAGGGTACATGCAATGCACAACATACCGAGAAAGGGAAACCTCTTCCCTCTGCAAGAGGCCTATCTAATAAAAAATCATTAATTCATTAATGCAGGGTATTGTGAGGACTGGTTAAAGTCTGTGCAGAACTTTGAAGATCCAAAATACTATGCAAATATTCATTATTACTTTTTTTATAATTAATCTAATTAATATTACAGATAGACCCCAAACTGGATCAGGTTCAAGCCCTCTATCTTCTGCATTTTTCGGGAAACTTCATTTAAATCCAAATCTAAATTTAGTCTTCCTCTCTGCTGGACAAAACCACACCACCAAATTCGAATAACCCCCTAACTCTGAGAAAGTTTCGATTCAGTCTGAACTTGCAACTTGGGAGTCACACCTAATGTTATTAACCATTTTGTAAATTATCTCCATACACATTTTACAATAGTAATAAGATAGTCCAGGGAGCACACTATCTAGTAATAATGTATACTTTGTTGCATAGACACTAGACAGCATTCAGCCTTTGGCATCATGCCTTCTAATGCATTAGATATTCAAGAATTCCTCATAATACATTTCTTGTAGAGTTTTATTACTTAAATATTGCTAAATGGATTCCATATATGACAGAGCTCTAAGAATTCATCTAAATTTTCCTTTGCTTTCTAGCTCACACCAGTGGGATCTTACATCATACACTGTGTATTACTTGGGTCAGTGGCCTCATATTTTGTAACATTTCCATTAGTCAATACTGTGCACTCACATTTTACATTGAAATGCTCCTCTAGAACTACAGATTAACTCTGTACTAAGCAATAACATGATCTATTATAAATTATATCCTGAAAGGATGTTATGATGAATCATCTCAAAAATCTGCATATACAAACGTGACAAGAGAAACACAGACCAAAGTCATTCCTGTGCCATTTTTATGTGTATGCAAAGGTTGTGGATTGGATCCTATAAATTTGCACATTCTACACATTACATTCTTTTGGCATGATGAAGTCTGAGTAGTTCAAGTTCTGTTCTGTTTAGGTATTGATAAAGGAGAGCCCATTAGTTAATATTGGTAAAGCATTTAAGATACAAAGCGGTATACCAATGTGAACGTAGTTTCAACAGAGGCACAGAGAAGTGGTATGCCTTTATCCATGTTTGTTTCAAATCTACCACCTTGTCTAGTATTTGTCAGAGGTATTTGTTCAGTAAAGCAGGTCAAATTATTTGTTGCAAATAATTTGGCAGATTTAGCCTTTTTTCTCATTGTAGGTGGTTGAAGATCATGATTTTTACAAGCTTGTTATTTGAAATTGACTAAGTTTTTATGACTATATCTAGTTATTCTGATTTTTTCTGAACTGTTCATTGTGAGCATTAAGGTTGGATGTATTCCTGGAGGTTTCATCACATGGCATAATCTTTAATTAAAGATGAATCTTTAATTCCTGGAGACTCCAGGACAATTCTGCAGGGTTGGCAACCCTACTGAATATTCACTTGATTGTTTAATATTTGGAAATTACTATTTGACCTTTGTAACTGATCCCCTAACTCAACGATGAGCATTGCAGCAACTAACTTCTAGCCCCTTAGTGGAATTCACAACCCCAAGTTAGGTGCCCAGGCTCCCCATACAGCGCATGGGGAGAATGGTTAGGCACCCAAAAAAGTGATTCACTGAAGTCAGCAAGCTAAGTGGGGAGCTGCTTAAGCTAGCCAGAAGGGGAAATGCTGAGGAGAGGGGGGTGGGCAAAGCCCGAGCCCTCAAAGAATATTAGATGCCTATCTCTTTTTGGGATTCATATCCATGAACCCTCTCCTGGAGTTAGATATTCAAGCCAGGTCAGTCCTTTCTAAAGAAAAATTGAGCAGAAGGCCCCATTTTACCCAGTAATCCGAGCACTCACCTGGGATATTCACTGGAGCAGAGACCAGAACCTGGGTTTCCCACTTCTCAGGGTAGGGCTGTGAACACCAGGCTATCACAATTTCAGCATTAATTACACTTTTGTCAGCATTCCTGGCTTTCCTCAAGAGCAGCCACTTAAGGTTTCAGACTCGCAACTGTCACCTCTCTCAGGTGGGACTCGGTGTATCTCCCCTTCATGACTGGGGGGAGAGAGGGGAGGGTGTTAGACTTACATTCCCTCTACATCTACCTGTGATTTCCCCAGCAGGTCTGACTGGGATCTAGTACTTGAGGTTAGCCTTTGTCCAGAAACTACAACAGTGTATACCAATTACTGACCAGTCATCACAAAGCAAAATACATATATTTTTAGGGTATAAGCATTATAGAGAAAAAAATATAAAAATCAATGAAAGTTCCTTTACACAGGCTAAAAGTTTACAAAAGGTCACTCACCAGTCTTATGGGACCCTAGTAAGGCAAAATCTTTCCGACCCTTCCTGCAAGGGTTGACCCCACCTTGGATAGAAGGTCCTGTGTGTTTGCTGAATCAAAAGGAATGCTGGGTCATTCAAGGTCATCCTTGATATCAAAAGCCTTCTCTTTGTCTTCTAGTCTCTGGAAAACCCAGCCTGAACCAGTCTATGCAAACCACGCAAGGTGGTGCAACTTCTCTGGAGTTGTTTATAATCTCAGGGGTAATCACCCCATATTGGTTTAGTTCCTGTCAAAGATGTGGTAACCCTGCCCCATGGAGTAGAACACAAATCATACATAAACCACATAAATTTAATACAATGGTCCCCAGAGTTACTGCATGGGGTTGCAATATCTGTCATGCAGGCTATGCAGGAATTCTCACTCTTTCTCTGACCCAGTGACTATTTAAGTATTTTAAACCAAGTGAAGCAGCTTCAACAGAGATTGAGAGAGACACCCTGCAGAATAGCCAACAGTCCAGTGGTTAGGGCATTTTTTAAGACCTGTGTTCAATTCCTGCTCCACATCACACAAAGAAGGAATTTGAATTGGGGTCTCCCACATGATGAGCATGCTAAGCAGTGGACTACTGGGTAAAAGGGGAGCACCACCACCACTAGATATCTTTTGTGAAAGGTAGGTGTGCTCAGAGCATGCCTACCAGATCAGGGCCTGCAGGTGAGGTAGGTGGGGGGGACGCTAAATTTGTGAATCCTGACAGAGCTCAGGCATGAATGAGGTGCTTAGCTGCATAGTGGTGTCTGGACTCAGGAGACATGCACTTTCCCAACAGCAGATATTTAGGGTATGTGTATACTGGAATAAAAAACCTGTGGCATGGCCGTGGCTTGCCTGGGCTTACAGGGCTTAGGCTGTGGGGCTGTAAAGTTGCTGTGTAGACATTTGGGCTTGGCCTGAAGCCCGGGCTCTGCGACCCTGCAAGGGGAGAGTGTTCCAGAACCTGGGCTCCAGCTCAAGCCTGAATGCCTACACAGTAGGGTTGCCAGGCATCCGGTTTTTGACTGGAACGCCTGGTCAAAAAGGGACCCTGGTGGCCCAAGTCAGCAGTGCTGAGCGGGCTGCTAAAAGTCTGGTCGGCGGTGCAGCGGGGCAAGCAGGTTCCGTGCCCAGCTCCGTGCAGCTCCTGAAAGCAGCCAGCATGTCCGGCTCCTAGGTGCAGAGGCGGCCACAGGGGCTCCGTGCGCTGCCCCCACCCTGAGCACTGGCTCTGCAGCTCCCATTGGCTGGAAACCACAGCCAATGGGAGCTCTGGGGGTGGTGCCTGCGGGCATGTGCAGCACGCAGAGTTCCTGGCCCCTCTGCGTAGGAGCCAGACATGCTGGCCACTTCCGGGAGCTGCCTGAGGTAAGTGCTGCCCAGCCAGAGCCCCTTCCTGCACCCCAAACCCTTCATCCCTGGCTCCACCCCAGACCCACAACCAAGGTTGGAGCCCTCACCCCTCACACCCCAACCTCCTTCCCAGCCTGAAGCCCCATCCCGTATGTTGAACCCCTCATTTCTGGCCCCACCCTGGAGCCCGCACCCCTAGACGGAGCCCTAACCCCCCCAGACCCCAACCACCTACCCTAGTCTGGTGAAAGTGAGTAAGATTGGGGGAGAACAAGCAATGGAGGGAGGGGGGATGTAGTGAGGAGGGGCAGGGCCTTGGAGAAGGGGCAGGGCAGTGAGGTGGGGAAAGGGTGTTCGGTTTTGTGTGATTAGAAAGTTGGCAAGCCTACTACACAGCAGTTTTACAGCCCTGCAGCCTGAGCCCACAGAACCCGAATCAGCTGACCTGGGCTAACCGTGGGTGTTTAATTGCTGTGTAGATGTATCTTTAGGCACCGAGGAACTTTAGCACCTGCAGGTTTACGTAGCAGCTGAACGGTGGTTTTATGAATGCCAATGGCACCTAAATGTTGGACTTTGGCATCTAACTGCCACTTCAGCACCTTAGTCCCATTTGTGAATCTAGCCCTATAGTTTTATATTTCAGTCAGGCTGCAGTCCAAACCCCTTTCAGAAGCCATTTTCAGATACAGAGCCCTAAAATTGTGAGCCTCTGAAAGACTGTAATTTTTGCAGACAATAACCTTGTTGACTATGAACCGTACAGATACCCCATATTTTTATGAAATTGCTGTAGAAGCAAGAAAGTAGTTATTGTCTGAGAGAAGGGACTAATTCTGATATTTCCGGTTGATGGCTTAAGCCGTGGTTTGTCAGACTAGATGGAGCAATCACCTGCACAGTGAGGCCATCACATTGCAGAGAGGAACCATCTCAATATCTATTACTAATCTCTGTGTTACAAAAAGATTCATGTTTGCTAGAAGCCATAAGCATACAAGTCTAAAGCCACCAAAAATGCATTATTATATGGTATAGTGCATGGGCCCTTGAACTGTGTAAGAGAGGCTGAAGCCTGGATTAAGGATCAGTGAGTAGATACCATAGCATGATCTGCATTACTGAATAAGTATGATAGAAAGAAGAAATACAAACACTTATAGCTTGCCAGGTTGACAGAGAAATTTATATTGCTATGATCAGGCTGCTAGAAGAAGTCAGATATAGTCTCTCTTCCTTGGAGGAGTTTTTGGCTACTTAAAGAAATAAGACAACTAAAACATTTTTTCCATTAGCGAACAAAGGCTATGATAAAGTATCCAAATTTTTTAATGTGTTTTCTCATATTTCCGCACCACTATCAGCGTCAGGTATTCAATTGAGTTTTTTGTAATTAATATTTACACTGTGAAAGTGTCCAAAACCTAAGTTCTGTATAAACATAACTGAAGACACAGTCCCTGCCTCAATGAATTTACAATATAAAGGCCCACTGACTCCAATGAACCTCCACATGAGGATAAAGATCTGTCCACACAGATCAGCTTTCAGGATCAGGGCCAAAAGAGAGGAAAAAGCAGACAAAGACTAGATGGGAAATGATACAACATGCAGTGAAAGTGGTTTGTCCTGGCAGGTACATGTCATGTTAGTTTGCTATCCTTCATCTATTTATTTTTTACCTGTTTACAGATTTTATTTCTATTATAAAAACCTTAATTTTAGATTTTTCTAAAACTTAATTTTAGAAGGAACAGCAGAGTGACAGCCTCAGCAAGAGAGAATTTTTGAGAACACTAAAAATGCATCCTCTTATAGTGCAAATGTAAGTTACCAAGGAGACCTTAGGACAAATGGCACCTGTTAGACTCTAATTACAACTGACTTTTTTGTGGAAAAGTTATATGTTCTTCTTAAAGTGATCTTCTCTGCTTGTTTGACTTGGAAAGTTGAATAATTATTAGAGTAAAAGGTGCTCCTGCAGTGGGCCTAATGTGCTAGTATTACTGAATTGCCCAAGACCCTATGGTTTGCATCATGGGCAATCCTTAAGCATCAGCTCATATTTTCCAATTAAGAGTAACTAATGTTCCTTTATGTCTAAGCAAAATATAATCAGTCATTTATCCCTGCTGGAATCATGTAAGCAGAAGCTACCATTATAGCTATAGGACAAATAAAATTGTGAGACGATTATAGGCCCCCTCCACCCCCATTTTGACTGTATTTCAGATCATAATTTTTAAGGGAAAAAAATCGGCATACCCTCTTGCTGACGAACTAATTGGCTAGGGGACAGAGCAATTACCGTTGAGGATGGGACAAAGCTATTAAAAGATTTAACGCACAAGTACTCACTATGGATATATCTACACTGCATACGCCTTACGGTGGTGTGTAGTGTACATACACTGCATGCCCCTCAAGCATGGGTATAAATAGCAGTGTAGACCGCAAGGCACTGCTTAGGCAAGTAAATACATGCCTGAACTCTGTGGGTATGTGCCCTACACGGCTCTCTACATGCCCAAGTAGTGCCTCTCCCTGTCTACATTGCTACTTTTAGCAGTGCAGTGTCCCGCTGCCTCCCTACGGCATGAGCCTTTCCCTGTTGCAGTGAAAGACTCTGTAGTGTGGAGGCAGTGGGGAAAGGCTCCAGCAGACCCCAGAAACGTTCTGTGCTGCTTCCCCATCACAGCCTTTCACTGACACATGTAGCTATGTGAAGAAGTATGGATGCAGCCTGCTTTTCATTGCCATCTATAGCCACATATACTCTACATCGGTGGTTTTCAAACTTTTTTTCTAGGGACTCAGTTGAAGAAAATTGTTGATGCCCGTGACCCAACAGAGCTGGGGATGAAGGGTTTGGGGTGTGGGAGGGGGCTCTGGACTGGGGCAGGGGGTTGGGGTGCGGGAGGAGATCAGGTCTCTGGGCTGGGGGTGCAGGCTATGGGGTGGGGTCAGGGATGAGGGGTTGGGGAACAGGAGGGGCTCTGCGTTTGGTGGGGGCTCAGGCCTGGGGCAGGGGGTTAGGGTGCAGGAGGGGGTCAGAGCTCTGGGCTGTGGATGAGGGGTTTGGGGTGCAGGATGGGGTCTGGGTTTGGAGGGGCTCAGGGCTGGGGCAAGGGGTTGGGGTATGGGAGGGGGTCAGGGTTCTGGGCTGGGGATGCAGTCTCTGGAATGGGGCTGGGGATGAAGGGTTTGGGGTGCAGGAAGGGGTTCCAGGTTTGGGGGGGCCTGGGGCACGGGGTTGGGGCATGGACTTATATCCGGGGGCTCCTGGTTAGCGGCACAGAGGGGGTGCAGAGACAGGCTTCCCACCTGTCCTGGCACCGTGGACCGCGCTGCGCCCTGGAAGCGGCCAGCAGGAGGTCTGGCTCCTAGACGGAGGCGCGCAAGTGGCTGTGCGCGACTCTTGCCTAAAGGTACCGCCCTCCCCCCCAGTGCTTGGGGCGGGGACAGTGCGTGGAGCGCCGTGGCCCCCCCGGCCTAGGAGCTGGACCCGCTGCTGGCTGCTCCCAGGGTGCAGCGCGGTGTCAGAACAGGTAGGCACTAGCCTGCCTTAGCTGGGCAGCACTGACGACAGGACTTTTAACATCCTGGTCGGCGGTGCTGACCAGAGCAAGGCAACCCAGCGCCTTACATGCCACGACCCAGTAGTGGGTCGCGACCCACAGTTTGAAAAACACTGCTATACATGCTACTGCCAGTGGTGGATGGAATAGACATAGCCTATGTTAAAACCTGAACTGGTCAAACTTTTCTGCCCCAAAAAATGTTCAGACAAAAAATGCCCCTTTCTGGAAAACAAATTTAAAAAAAAAATTAAATTTTTCAACATCTCCCAAATGTTCAGTTTCTCACTAATGTTTCTCTGATGTTTTTTACTGATTTTTTAAAAATTAAGTTGTAGTGAAATTGAGTGCAAAATAAAGATTGAACATTTTCATTTACCAAAAAACAGTTCTTAGTGAACAAAATATTTGATAACATTTTAGAACACATTTATAAAAATTGGGGATAAAATTAATAAAAATGTCACAAGCTTTTGTGGAAAAATTCCAATTTGTGTATTGACGCCAATCATACTACTTTTCCAAATCTTTCCAAGTTTGTGGAAGTTGTTTGCTGCTTTAGAGATTTGGTGCTTGACATAGCATCACCACCATCTTACTCCCTAGAGAGGTAAAATGACTTACTTCTTCTGTTTCTCTGTCTACTACTCTAATGGTTGCTTTTGGGACACTGAGAGCCATATATTTTGCCTTTCCCTTGTTGATAAACAAACTAATTTGTTTTGCTGTGTGTGGTTTGTTTAAATAATACCTTATTATTAATACGTAATTGACTCTTGATGTTTTTCTATCTTTCCTCCCTCATTGATTTTAAATGAGTCTCTAACACAAACTTCCCATGATATGAGCTGTAGTATGAAAGACTAACTGTAAAAGAGTCATTATTCTGGGGGCTAAAATGTTATAAAAACAAGGTGGTCATAAAGTCCATGCACAGCAATTAAGCCTTCAACAAGAAAGAACTAATTATATCATCTCAATAAAGTGACTTTTATAAACCTCAATAGGTCATGGAAAGTAAACCCAAGAGCACGAGGAAGAAATCAGCCATGAAAAGAGACTGACACTCAGGCACTGGGAGCTTCCTCCAGGTTAAGCAGGAATTACTGCTGCAGAGCTTCTTAAATGAGAGAATCATAGACATTAAACATGGAAAATACCTAGTACATTGGGTCATGTTGGATGTGACCTTGTCATTCACTGAAGGTTTTCCCTTACAGAACATTTTTCACTGCTTTTTCCAGTTTAATTTCAAATAACTGAAGCAAATGGGGCTTTTACCACTTCTTTCATAGTGTCCACAGACAGTTAGACTTTTTGTAGATGTTTATTATCCTAAGTCTCTCCCTTACCTGCTTAACCAGGCTATACATTTAAATGGAGGCAGTGAGGCCTAGTGGACTGGGAGGTAAGAGACTGCTCTGCCAATGTGTGAACCTCGGCTAGTCACAGCACTGCACTGTGCCTCAGTTTCCCCATGTGTAAAATGGAGATAACAATAATTATTACTTTAAAAAACACTTAAAGATCTGCAGGTGAAGAATGGTATACAAAGGCTAAATATTATTATTATTTTGTCACCATAGATAGTGTTAGCCAATACATATACATTAAGTATAGAGCATCCCATATTACTATTGTATTATACCTAGCATGTGGATAGTTATGTTAACTGAATTGTATTTGCCTTTCCCAGAATTCACTTCACTTTGCTCATGTATGTCAAGTGATATATATCCCACAAAACACAGCAAAGCTAAACATAGCTAATGGCAGTAGTGAACATAAAACCTGTCAAAGGTAAAATACATTTGTTCTATGTCTGAGTACAAGATTAGGAGGTGCCTTCGCACCTATTGGTACCTGAAAAGTGGTGACCAAAAGAAGAGATAAGGAAAGGTACAGAACAACAAGTTAAGGAAGTGGTATGAACTAGTGGGTTGATTCTTCAGTGACGTATAAAGTACTTTCTAATTTGTAAACAATCCTGTTATAAATAGAAGTAATTTTGAAGGTGTATCATCGAAGCAGACCTTCTGTGGAAGGTGAAAATGCTGCAAGTTAAGAATTGTGTGTCTCCTTTTCGTATTGTATTACTTTGTCATTAATTAATAAAACTTGGCTAAGTTCAGTTACTTGGTGTCCCAAACAATTTAAATAATGAACTGCAAGCATAGTCAACAATTGGCAATATATTTTAATCAATAATGGCCCAATATCACATTTAATTATTTGCAATTGTTATTCTCTAAGTATTTCTCTCCTGCTGACTATGCTTTGAATGTATTAAGTTTTTCCAAGATGACTCTCTTATTTAGTTATTTCCTTTCAATATTTCTTACCTCTCTAGATGCCTTTGTATTATCTCTCTGGTTCCATGGGTGATTGCAGCACCTTCCAGGTTAGTATCATCTGTAGAGTTCATTAAGGCACTGGTTATCCCTTCTTCATTATTGACCTTGAAGGTATTAAATAATTGTTTGGTTTTATGCACTATAATGGGACTACTCACAATTCATAAATTTAAGCATGCACATGAGTTCTTGCAGGATCAGGGCCTACATTTATTTAACTAACTAATAATAATTCACCTGGTAGGTAAATCTCTCTCAAGTTGGACTTTTTATTGATTCCTCCGATGAAGTTTCTTGACCCTCTGCACTGTATCTGTAGTTAGCTGAGGCATATATTAGTTCTTGCTCTTCTTCCTCAAAGGAATATTTGTAGATGTCACTAGATTTTTCTTTTGTAACTCAGTCAATGGTATTGCCAGTGGTAATACAGTTGGCTAAAATAGGTAGTATCTGCCACATACAACTATATGGCAAAGATTTTGCGATCTTTACATTTTACTGTGTACTACGCTAGACTTAATTGTCATTGAATAGGACCTACTTTGGGTCTCAATGGCAGTCTGTTGTACAAATTCGTTGTCCAATTACCTAGGATGGATTTTGTCTACTGACAGCTTGTTCTACCTGCAGCTTATAAACATACCCTCAAAGGTCTGGTTTTATGAGATCCAGTTGAGAATAAATGTTTCATCTAAACAGATGGTGCCTGGCTAGTGCTGCTCTTTAGCGTATAGAATCATAGAAATATAAGGCTGGAAGGGACCTGGAGAAATCATCAAGTCCATTCCCCTGCACTCAGGCAGGACAAGTAAACCTAGACCATCACTGACAGGTATTTGTCCAACCAGTTTTTAAAAACTTCCAGTGATGGGGATTCTACAACTTCCCTTGGAAGCATATTCAAAAGCTTATCTACTCTTTTAGTTAGGTTTTCCTAATATCTAACCTAAATCTCCTTTGCTGAAGATTAAGCCCATTACTTCTTGTCCTGTCTTCAGTGGACATGGAGAACTAATGATCATCCGTCCTTTTTATAATAGCACTTAATAAGATTTGAAGATTGCTATCAGGTCCCCCCTCAGTCCTTTTTTCTTAAGACTAAACATGCCCAGTTTTTTTTAATCTTTGCTCATAAATCAGATTTTCTTAACCTTGTATCATTTTTGTTGCTCTCCTCTGGACTCTCCAATTTCTCCACATCTTTCCCAAATTTTGGCATCCAGAATGGGACACAATACTCCAGCAGAGGCCTCACAGTGCTAATCAGAGTGGGACAATTACCTTCCGTGTCTTACACACGACACTCCTGTTAATACACTTCAGAATGATATTAGCTCATAACTGCATCACATTGTTGACTCACATTCAATTTGTGATCCACTATAATCCTCAGATCCTTTTCAGTAGTACTACCCCATAGCCAGTTAGTCCCCATTTTGTAGCTGTGCATTTGATTTTTTCTTCCTAAGTAAAGTACTTTGCATCTGTCAATATGAAAATAAAAAATTGGCCAGTTTCTTTTTCTGTGCGCCCTTTTCTGATTTTATGGACTATAATCCTCTTTTTAATGTTTGAACAAACAGTACACTGAAACTAGAGGGGAGTTGTGTGGTTAAATGTGTGCTTCCATATCGCTGCACGAATTTGTGAAATACTGATTGGAATGAGGGTCTGATACACATGAGTGATTCCAGGGGGGAAAAAATGGGTTTCCTGGTTCAAGTGACATGACCTGAATTAGAGCTTTGAAGCCAAACACTGTTGTCATAGTGTCCATGACTCCTGAAGTCACGGTTACCCTAATAAAGTAAATTATGGATCATTTTCACTGAGGATCTGTTATGGCTCCACCACTCTCCTTAGTATTTCCTATTTGCTAGTTTAGGGGGTTATCGTGCTGGCTTATGAGGATCCCATCCTAACTCTCACCTTGCATTGTATGGGAGTCTGGGCACCTAAATCCTGGGTTGTGAATTCCATTAGGTGTCAGGGCATCTAAGAGTTAGGTGTTGCAATGCCTAAGTCTCTTTGTGGTTCTAGTCCAATGTGCTTATTATTCAGTGGTATGTGCTAATATTGGAGATAACATGCAAAAAAAAAAATCTGGCCATTTTGAATAGGTATAGGTCACAACATGCATTTGTATTTGTTGGGACCCACGGAATTTGTTTGCACTGCCTTAGTGAGCTCTACCACTTCTAAGGGTAAACTAGCTCCTCAAGGTCTCCCAGGACAGAAAGCTGAGGGGTGGTGGTGGGGGGCAGTATTTGGTACTTTAGATAAGGCACTACAACATTCTTTTTCAGGATAAAAAAGAGCCCTGTAAACATGCCCTATTGTTCTTCAATTTATCATCACTGACTTTTTTGATGATAATTGAAGGAACAGAAAACACCAGTAGTGTTTGGGAATTCATTAAATTGAATTTTATCTAATTTTATTTATTTTATATAAATGTATCCAAAGAAGGGTACAATCATAAACTTCCATATGAGCACATCTCCCACTCCAGCACAAAAAGGAATAGATAAAAAGCCTGCACTTTGTGTATTAGGGATACACAACTGCATCTGTAGTGCTGTTGATAAATCTTGAGGACATTCTGTGGCACCTGCAATTTCCTTCACTTCAGATCAATCGGGGGGGAGGGGGTGTCGGGGGGAGGTGCATACTAAAGCCTGTGCACAGCAAAACTGGGACAGAAAACCAACTACATTTTTTTGCTTCTCACTCATTACCTTTTATGACAGGGGTCGACAACCTACGGCACGCATGCCAAACACGGCATGCAAGCCGATTTTGAGTGGCACACTGCTGCCTGCCGCGGTCCCGGCCCCCAGCCCCACTCAGCCCCCCTGCCCACCGCTCTCCCCTGCGGGGGCAGGAGGCAGAAGCTTGGTTCTGCGGCAGCCAAGCTTCCCCCTTCCCCCGCTTCTTCCCCCAGCATGGTGCTTTCCGGCCCCTCCTCCTCTCCTTCCCTGCGCCAATTAGCTGATGGCCCTTGCGAGGGGGAGGGGGACGAGTGGCAGCGTGCTCGCTGCTCCGTAAAGGAGGCAGAGAAGAGGTAGGGATGGGACCTTGGGGAAGGGGGTGGAACAGAGCATATCCCTTCCAGCCCCTGCCGTGAGCTGCTCAGGGCAGGGGGCTGGGAGCGCCCCCACAAGCCGAGCACCCCAGCCCTCTGCCCTGACCCCCGAACCCCCCCCCACACCAAGCCCTCTGCCCTGCACCCCCACACCCCCCAGCCCTCTGCCCTGACCCCTGAACCCCCCCACACCAAGCCCTCTGCCTTGCACCCCCACACCCCCCAGCCCTCTGCCGTGACCCCTGAACCCCCCCACACGCCCAGCCTTCTGCCCTGCACCTCCACAGCCCTCATCCCTCTGCCCTGACCCCTGAACCCTCCCCCCAGGTCTGCGGTCCCGGCTGCCGGCCCCTTGCCAGCTGGCGTCCTGGCTGCAGGCCCCGCTCGGCCCGCTGCCGGCCTAGGTGAACAGAACCACAAGCTGGCCGCGGGCTGAGCAGGCTGGCAGCATAAGATCAGCATTAATTTAATTTTAAATGAAGCTTCTTAAACATTTTGAAAACCTTGTTTACTTTACATACAACAATAGTTTAGTTATATAATATAGACTTATAGAGAGAGACCTTCTAAAAAACGTTAAAATGTATTACCGGCACGCGAAACCTTAAATTAAAGTGAATAAATGAAGACTCGGCACACCACTTCTGAAAGGTTGCCTACCCCTGCTTTATGATAATTAGTTTCTCTTTTTCACTTCACTTCATCCAGAAGATGGTGCTGCTGCTTCTGCTGCAACAGATGCTAACATGCTGCAGCTTCTACCACTGAAGCAAGAAACAGACTTGGCACCAGTGTCTTTCTGAACTGGAGGGGGAATTCAATGAGATTTACTAATTTGTCCTTCTACCTTAAATTTAATTTTTGTGTTATTATTAGGATTTCTTAATATCACAATTTATTATTAAACACTTTTAGTTTTAAAAGGCATATGAACCAGGTTTGGCTAGAGTCAGTGGTCTCTAATCAGAACTAGTAACAGGGTTTACTTAACACAGAAGCCTTAACTAGTCCAATTTAATGGAGGCAGAAATTAATATGCTCAGTCAATTGAACCAATGCAAATACCTTGTCATTTTGTCCTCCCCAAATCCTTTGTTAACCTATTTCATCCACCTGTTGCATTTTGTGATCAGCCTAGATTGTAAACTCTCTGGCACGGGGACTATCTTTTTGTTATTTGTTTGTAAAGCACCAAGAACTATAGAGTCCGAATCCTCAATCAGGGCCTGTAAGTACTGCTAGAATATAAATAATATGTAATAATACCTTTCCATACAGCCTTCACCTTTTCTTGTTATACAAAGGGATGCTAGACCCTGTTGATGTAGTCTGTTTTTATTGTCTGATTTTTAAAAATTAAAATTAAATGTTAAAAATAAAAGATGAAATGAATATTTTTCAGGATAGATGTTTTTAATACTTAATAGTACATTGAAGAATAGTTTTCTATACAAATAAAATACCTTAATTACCTTTAAAATATACGTGTTCACTGTTTGCTCACTCTGTAGATATGCTGCCTACTCTTCCAAAATAGGAGTTTGAAGTGCACAAAGAATTGAGGATTGGTCCCATGTACTGTACACATTTACATATACAGTATTATATAACTAAGGAGGGCCATTAAAACTTCCTTACATTTGGCATGTGTGCCTTGATAACACACAAGGTTTTTGAAAATGTTTAATATAAGTTCAGAATACATGTGCCTGCTTAAATATATCATATTTGTAATTCTTATGATTAATTTCATGACTGTTCATCCAGGTTTCTCTGTGCAACAGCCATACAGAAAATACCATGTTTGGGAAGAATTTACTTTTGAAGGGAATAAAGAGCAGGGAAGGGTAAACCAGATTGGTTAAAATAAGAACCAGTCTTAGCCAGCTCATTAGACTTGTACTGAAACAGAACCAAGTTCAGAAAAGTTTGACTAATTCTGGTAACATTAGCTTCTTGCAAATGCATTTGAAACATGTTTAATGGCTGCCATTGTAAGTGTAAAGTGTTATCAATTCATTCACACACACACACACACACACACACACACACACACACACACACACACAGAAACCGCCAAACCAGTTAACTTAGTCCTGGTCTTTTTAAAAAATATATATTTTTGCATTTGAGTAGCTACTTATTATTATTTAACATTTATATTGTGGTAGGCTTACAAGCCAACCAAATTGGGCCACTATGGTGCTAGACACTCCACAAACATAGCTGCAGTGGTGTAAAATGGGGTTACTACACTGTCAGTTATGCTGGTGAAAATTTCCCTTGAGTAGACAGGCAGTGTAAAAAGCAAACCTTAACAGTTAAATTTGCTACATAAATATACCCACTGCTCAAAACACATTAAAATAACATTACAATAAAAGCTCAAAAATACAGAAATAACCTGTTAAGATACTGTATAGCTTATATGTTTGGTTTGATTAAATGACAATACTAATGTGAGAATTCCTTACAGGAACCCAAAAGACATACTTGCAAACTCTTTCAGCACATGCACCATCACCAATATATGGATAATAGCTGTGACTAGGTAAAGTATCTAAACGATGCATTATATATGTTGACAGAATTTTTCAATGTGTCTTGTAGGTCAGAATTACAGTTGTTTTTGAAATATGGTACGACAAATTTTCACAAGTTAATATTGTCGTTAACCGAGTTGTAATGGAATATTTATTTTTAAATTATCTTAACTATTTATTTCTATACTTTTGTAACCTTAAATTTTCTTTTATTTCCAAAGTTTTTATTACCTGTTTTGTATAAAGTTTATATTTATTATAAAGGCCTAACTTTAAGTTAAGTATGGGCTTGATTGTGCTTTTACTTCTAGCCCTGTGTAAGACGTTGTGAATAGCTCTAGGAGGAGCCTAGGGGAGGAACTGTACTCAGAGGGTATGTCTACCCTTCAATGTAAGCCCAGGGTTAGTGGGACTCAAGTCAAATGACCCGTAATCGGGAACCCTGGGCCTGAGCATCTACATTGTATTTTAACCCTAAATTAAGAATTTTCCGATCAGTTCTCAAACCTAGGGCTCCATACTGCAGTGCGCTGTCCCGAGTCAAAGTAACCATATCCCAGAATCCCTACCCCACCCCACCCAAATGTGGCTGTTCTAGCCCTAGGACTGGGTTGCACTGTGAGAAAACTTTAGTGCCTGCCCTGCACATTAATAGGCAGCAGCTTGCTTTGCAAAAGGTTTGATCGGTTTGCTCTCCACTGCAAACCCAAGAGGCTTCTCTGACAGTGTGCTTGCAGATCAGTGATCAGAAGAGAATGGGTTAACGCTGACCTGAGCTGCTGCTGTTTGCCAAGGGGGGGGGGGGGCGGAGGGGAGGTGGGACTTCCATTTTCAAGAATGGATTGCAGATTATTCGGACAGAGAGAACAAAGGAGGTTGTCCCTTGGAATTGTGGGATACTTCTGGGACCTCAGTCAAGCGGGGCTGCAGCTGCATTGCAAAGGAATGGGGCTCGGACCCTGGGTCCCGGCTTGACTCAAATTTGGACTCTGATGCAATTGCCGTGTAGATGGAAGGGGGGTTAGGTTTGAGCCCAGACTCAAGCATGGGCTTTTACTTCTAGCCCTGTGTAAGACGTTGCAGTGCAGACATACCCAGAGCCACAATTTCTTCGCTGTTTCTGGTTCTTGTTGGGAATCAGATCTGCTACTGGTTCTGACCAAAGCTCTGAGCTGCCAGGGCTCCACCCACTTCCCACCCCCCTCTTCTGGGGAACTACTAAGCACACAGTCCTTGCTCCCACTTGCAGCAGAGATGCAGGGAGGCTGCTTAAGGCAATGTGTGTAGAGTCTTATTTCCCCTTATGTGCCTGTTGGCCACATAATGCCAGGCCACAATCTGGCACACAGCTCTTTGTGTAGGAATTTACTTTAAAAAAATGCCTCTGAAAGTGAAAAAAAATACACAAGATTTTCTACCACGGCCAGTGGCAGGGTCATGCCAGATGGCTTAGATTAATTTCTGTGTGTCAGCCACAGAGAGAGAGAGAAGTAGCAGGAGTTTTGTATGAACTTTTATAACAAACATTATGTGATGGGAACAGAAAGTTGTATACCGCAGCAAACTCCTAGGAGTTTGTGTGGAAGAATTCCCTTCCTGTTGCACTTTGGAGCATGTGCTGTAGAAGCTTGCAGGGGGGAATTAGTGCAGAGCTCAGCCATGCGAGTGATAAAGTACTTAAAGCCACAAAGTACTTATCTGGGTGATCACCTCAACCAGCTTTGCTTCTACAGCCAGAACATTTGAGGAGCTCAGTAGGGTTAGTGGCAATCCCTACCACCTAGAGCTCTGTGAAGCTGTTAAGCTCTTCAAGGTCCCCAAACTACCAGGCTTAAGCTTTGCAGGGAGTGATCGTACCTACTCCAGCTGAGCTCCTTAAGTTTACACGGTTGTAGAAGCCAAGTGATTGCAGCTCTCCTAGAGTCTTTAAGCATTAAATTTTATGCATATAAAACTTGAGGTACTGAAGTGCTAAATTGGCTGCGCTCTAAGCCCGTTTACTTCTACAAGCCTAATATTTTAAGCAGTTCAGTAACGTCAAAGGTTACTTTTAGGCCTTGTGAAACTTCTATAAACAGCAGAGTCCCCATGGTCTGTGGTCCTCCTTGGCTTTCACTGCCCATTGCTACTGACTGACATACAGATCATTACTCAGCAGCTTTGTAGAGAAACCAGTCAATAGGGGTGAGAACTGTTAAACTTTTTTGAGTTTGTTTCAGATCCATTTTTCTTCAGAGCTGTGCTATGCAAACATGAATTTGAAAATTTTAAAGCAGTAGTCTTCCTTAGGGAGGAGGGTTTGAAACACCTGATTCACTTTATGAAAATGGGATAAATTCTTGTGATTTGAAATGTATTTGTGGTAGACAGCTGAAATCAGAGCAATACATTCTTGACCACCCCTACATAAACCAAAAAACATGTTCAGAAGGAAATGTTATTTGTGTGAAAACATAGAAGGGTGAAAATTAGATTTGAGAAAAGGAGTTTGGAACAGTGCACAAATAAAATGGGCTTTCTGGCGGTATGGAAGTGCGCTCAAAGATGTGAAAAATCAAGCTATGTTACTTCTCTGGCTCACACATCCTCATCAACAATAAATATTCTGCAACTGGAACCTGGTTAACAATTCTATTGGTAAAGAAAAGAAACCAGTTCACTCTGTCATAGCTTTATTGACAATGCAGAGCCAATAGGAGCATGAATAAAAACCTATTTTTAACAGAGACGAAAGCAAATCTAATTCTGAATCAACACAGGGTGCAGATCTGTTGAGAAAGGAGATGCTATTTTCTGACCATAAATCCTTACTCATAAATCATTCATATCTTCCTTCTCCAGATCAGAAGCCATCAGGTGTCCAAGAAGAAACAGGAGAAAAACAGGACAGGTGATATATAGTTTGGTTTAGACAAGCAATGAGTATGTCAGGAACATCTCTCGACGTGGTCTTTGATTGGTGAATTATTAAATGTGAAACTTGTACAATTCTTAGATATAAAAGCTACAATTATGTGGGATGTTGGCTTTAAATATTGAGATTAATCTCTCCCAAAGTTTCCAAATTCAGAACCAATATGGACTGATCATGAGAATTTTGGGAGGAAGCTGAATGAAATTCCCCCCTGCAACCAACCTACAGCCTCATAAGTATATATATGTGTGTGGAGGGGGTAGAGGTAGAAAGTATCCTGTCTGGAGTGGCATGGGAAAGGCAGCCTGGGAACTCTTAAATGTGCTCTGTGGTATTTGGCACCCTTGTGGGCTTGGTGGGTCAGCCGGAGTGGGGGAGGCTGCCGGGATGGGTCTGCACACCAGTGTTGCCACTCATTAGCCCAGTTGAAGGGTGCAGTGGAAACCTATTGGCTCTTATAAACCCTACTCGGAGGTGTACAAGTCCTTTCCCCTTCCTGAGGCACCATTCGATACCCTGGGGATAGGAGTTGGATTGGATCTGTATGCAAGATATGGATGAGACACTTGCTGCCTTTTGGGACTAGGAAGAAAGTTTTCCCTCACTGGTAGATTGGCCTTGGAGCTATAGTGTTTTTTTTTTAATTTCTTGTCAGCAGTGTACAGACCTTGTGGGTAGGTTAGGCTGTTGAGGTCAAAACTGGGCAGGTGTTCATTTAATAGAGGATCCAGTTCTCTGGTAAACTGGAATTGGAATAAGGAGCAGAGTAAGGCATCTCCAAAAGAAGGTGGGGAAGGGATTGAGGCCCTAGTGTTTGGTACAGCAAGGAACCACCTACTTTTCCACATTCCTACAATTCTTGAACAAGGGAAGGACTTGAGGAGTGAGGGAGCAGTTGACAATGATAGTGTTAGGACCAAGTTAATTGATTTGGAGGATGATGGTGGGCAGCCTTCTCCCACTTGGTACAAATTATTAAAGGGATACTTTTGTCAGACGAGTTATTGCTGACAGTTTCCCAGATGCATTAAGTTAATAAATTTAAGGCCAAATTAAAGCATATTCCTAGTGTCTTGTCTTGCTTTCTACACAAATAAAAAGGACAATGACATGATGTAACCAATGAATCATGAGTTAAGCTGTAGTGTAGTCAACACGAAATGGAATTTACCCACTTCGCAGTTGGGGAATATAGAGTTTAGTTTAAGTTAGTTTACCCACTTCTTGTTTACCATTATGCCACTGGAGTTAGGTATAGTTATTCCATATGGCAGGTAGACATGGTCTCAACTCATGCCCAAGATATAAATATCCCTGAATCTGGCAGATTTTCAGACTCTAGATCCAGATCTGAATTTTGCAGCCAGCCCCTATTTGTATGAATGGAAAAAAACAAACCCACGGATTTGGTCCCCACTGTACTTGGGGGATTTCAAATACAGATTTGAATTTTGCAGCTGTAATAGTCATATTTCATCATTTCCTTATCCTGACTGCTTCACTGCTCTACAGCCAAAATGCTTCTGAAATAAATGTAGTCAAAC
>NW_020664373.1:17159583-17233272 GCF_002925995.2 Terrapene triunguis
CATTTTATCTCTGAAGCAGACGACTTCTCAAAAATTGTAGACCAGTGATGCTTGCCTGGTTCCTAAGGCAGTATAGTCTGGAGAAATAAGCATAGGGCTGGGGATTCAGAAGGTCCTGAATTCTATTTCTATCCCTGCCACTGACTTGATTTATGATTTTAGGCAAGTCACTTCACCTTCTGTCTCAGTTTTAAAGTCTGTAAAATGGGTATGGTAACAGCTGATGTCTGCACTATCCTAGGAATATATAAAATGCTACCTACATTCTTCTTATTAATATCTTTTGACCTCCTCAGCCAAAAAATAGGATTTATTCTCAGTTCAGAGTAATGGCAAGAATATCAAATTCTGTCAAAAGAAAGAAACAGAATGAAGGAATCAGCATAAAACTCTACTTCCAAATCTTGTCTAATGTGCCATCTATAGCTTTAATAAAGAAGATTGTATCCAAGTGAATTGTGCAAAGTAAACAAACTATCTTCCAGCTAAGAAATCCATTTGACCCATGGATCATGCTGGTTTGTCACCAGCTGGTGACCAGCCAAAGACTTGTCTGACCTCTACATAGCATGAGCGTTTAGTCAGTAGATGATACATCCAGATCAATTCAACAATGAAAAAAAAACCTGTAATCCCCCTGTGGATAACTAGATGGATAAAATTCGATTATAAGGATATCTTGGAAATAATCCTGCCTTTCCTATTTAGTTACAGAGCGGAAAATCTGATGGCAACTCAAAAATCAGTTGGAGTAGTGAAAATAGGCCTCACTATAAATTGGGCGTCAAACAAAATTGGCCAAATCTAGACACCACTCACATGGGCCATTGTTGCCACTAGAACTATAGTGGTGTAAAACTAGTGTCGGTGACAACAGAACTAGGTGCTATGGCTGTTCTAGATAGGACAAGGAGGAGCTATTGCATTTTACCACATTCAGAAGTCTTCTGAGCTTTGTGATTTCCATACTGGTCCACAGGCTCAAACTTTCCTGCCCTTGCATTCTGCTAATGCCTAATAAGACTCAGTTTTACTTCCAGGTTGAACTTGCTGTACTCCCTGCAGGCAAATAACTTCCTGGGGTCAAAAGGCCCTTCCTTTCTTTGTGAGTTTAAGAGAACAGGAAAACCATTGTCTCACTGAATTTCCTATTTGTGTAAGCTTGTTGCTGTGTGACAGGTAGCCATTGTGTTGAAAGGGTAGAGTCAGACTGCTTCAGTTTTTGAGATACTGCACATTAACTTTGTCTCTTATGCACTGTAATAGTATGGAGATGGAAGCTTAGAAATAGAGACACTTTCTTTTATTGTCATTAATGCTACAGCTTTGTTACAGATCTGTTGTTAACAAGTCCTCTTTTGCTCAAGTTGCTGAGATAATAAGGGCACTCATTTGGGTGTTGTGGGGGGGGGAGGTGAAACACTCCTTTGACCTTCTATTAAGCAAACATCATGAGTGCTGTGCCGCCAGTTGTTCTGTCTTGAAAATTGCAGCTCACAATGGGTGGGTGGCTTCCAAGACCCTAAATACATAATTCAGTGCATTTTTCAATACATTCTATGTGTTGCACACTAATTTCCAGTGCACTCCAGCAGCTACACTCTCTCTAAAGTTACTGGTTACTCTCTACTCACCAGAAAGCCATCATATTTGCTTCAATAGAACAAATAAATTACAAAGTTATTTTGTGTGGTTTTCTTCCCTCTTTGCCCAGTGCAAGTTTCTCTTTGGATAGAAAAACTTCTTTTTAATTCATCCTAATAAAAATGAACCAATACATTTATAGGGGAAAATATTTTACAAAACAAACTATTTTTGTGAAACGCAAAATGTTTGGATTCTTTCCCCTCATTCTTTTTACTTGGGGCTGGTCCACACTAACCCCCCAGTTCGAACTAAGATACGCAACTTCAGCTACGTGAATAACGTAGCTGAAGCCGAAGTATCTTAGTTCAAACAACAAGGTGCTTACCATGGGTCCACACGCGGCAGGCAGGCTCCCCCATCGACTCCGCGTACTCCTCTCGCGGACCAGGAGTACCGGTGTCGACGGCGAGCACTTCTGGGATCGATTTATCGCGTCTAGACAGGACGCGATAAATCGATCCCAGAATATCGATTGCTTACCTCCGAACCCGGAGGTAAGTATAAACGTACCCTTGTATATTTTAGTAAATTTCACAGTTTCATACAGTTATTCCACTAACAGTATGTTTTGCATGAAAGAATACAAAAAATGTAAAATATGAATGTTTAAGGCTATTTCATAATATTCTATGTAATTTGCACTGATTTAATATACTGATATATACCATCTATAAAAATAAATAAAATATACAAACTCATGAATGACCTTTATCTAGTGGGAAGAAAACACTGAAAGAGTGATGAACATTTACTCTTAAATGGTTCTAAAGAAAGGGAAATACTACTCAACACATGATCTTGGGATAAGATTGTCATCTGCTCAGTGCAACTCTGCAGGGGAGTAAGAGGTGTGCTGTTGGCAGGCAGAGTTGTAGGAAAGAGATCTTTATTGAGAATGCACAGAGGCCAGTATTAAACATTGAGAGGCCTGTGTTTGTCTGGTACCAGCCTGGCTACCGCTTGCACTCTTGAGGTGCAGGTGTCCCACCAAAGTAGGGCCCTCCGGAAGCCTGAACCTCTTGGATCTTCAGTTCCACTCATCATACTCCAAGCCCCTAACTTCCCTACATAGGCTACCCACCTTGCAGGGAGAAATCAGCCTCTGTAGCATTATTTCCCCTCGTGGGCAAGTGGATGGGGAGCAGGTAGAGACATGACTCCACCTACGCCATGTTCTTGCCAATACAGATGAGCCAGGCAGAGGTGAAGTGATCTGCCCTGGTAGACAGCTAGAACAGATTATTGACTTCCTGTGAAAACAGAGGCCAAATTGTGACTCTTAGAGGGAAAAAATACTCACCTCAAGCAGAGTTCTGACCCGGTAAAGGGAGAAGTGCCAGAGACTCCATGAAGTCCACTTCTATGGCACTACCAGCCCCTTCCCCGGGATGTTAAAGTACTCACTAATGAGAAAAGAAAAATTCTGTTCCTCAGAACTCCCCATAATAATAAATGCACAAAAAAAATCTTCAAATTAAAATTCTCATAGTGGCTTAGGGGATGTACCTCTGAGCATAACCACAGAATCACACAAAGTCTTTGAACAAGAGGACTTGAAGAAATGTAATCACGCATTAAATTCTTTGTGAAATGGAAAAATACTTACAAAAAAATCCAGCTTCAACCAATCCTATGTTGTTTTCAAATTAATAGCTGCTACTTATTTCTGTTTTTTGGGGCCAGCAGGCTTTGTAACATTTTCTGAGAAACAAAGAAACAAACATACCAAACCAAAAGAAACCAATCTCCCTCCCCCCATCTTTTCTACAGAAATAGTAGGGTTGTATATCGCTCAATTCATTTCACTCCAGAGTCCTGTTTATTATGCTTCTAAATAACAAGAAGCACACATTTGAACAAATGCTGATGCTCTGTTTTGAAATGTTAATTCCCACGTCATTCTGATGCACTTCAGTATTTTTTAACAAATTTGCTGGGATCCAGAAATTACAGCTTATGGTATTGCTGGTGATTCCGGATTTGTCTTTTCATAATTTCTATGCAGGAAGTGATATGGAGTGAGATCCTCAGCATTCTAAGGCAAATAAATCTAACATTTTGGGTGATTTTTTAAAAAGGCCTACAGCTACTATGCAAAAATATGTGCACAATTGTGTATGTATTTACTACAGCTGAAGAGCAAATTTAGATCTATAAATTCTGCGTGTACAAGCATAATTGCACATGCTAAATGAGACACATTTTTGGGACTGGAAAGAGGTCTCTGTGTATTAGAAATTTAGCTACCATTGTTAAAAAATATAGGCTTCTCACCTGACACAGTTCTCTTCATAACAGTCAATTATCCATGAGTTACAGATCCAGAGATGGAGATTTATTTTCTTTCATCCATCTTCCAATCAAGTACTTGCTGTCCATCATCAATGCTGAGATAGCCTCTGCATGGTTTGTACAACAGAAATGCCTTGTTTAACACTCTCTTCACCTGTTGTCTTAATCATTTCAAAAGATTCATTTAGTCACATGTGAAGTCACTACAAGCTTTCAGAAATGGATTTTTTCAGGTCAAGATTTCATGTCTGTATACCCAAGTAACTAATGCTACTCACAGAGGTAAAAGATCCATTAATTTTTCCTTTCTAGTAACTTAGGTTTAAAAAACTGTCCCTACATAGACAAGGTGTAGGCCCTGCTCCTAAAAGCAGCTCTGCGCAGGCATACAGATCCACACTGGATAGGAGGGCCTTGTTGCTGAGGGGAGGAAGTAGACTCAAGGACACAGTATGGTGCTAGAATAGAAGCCCAACTGCTATCCCCATTTTTGTGACCCGAGGCTGGAATTGCTGGAGTAGTGTGGGCTGGGACTGCCCTCTTCCCTCAAGGAAATAATGGCTAATTTGGGGGTGAAGCAGGCTGGGAAATGTTGCCAGCCATGATAGCTATTTTTGTGGGCCTATCTGGTGGGAAAGGGGATAAAGACTTTGTTAAAAGATAGGCTTCTCACAGTCTGTGAAAAGGGAACTAAGATAGAGAAGTGGCAGGTAGAACTTCTTGGGAACAGAGAGGGACCAAGAGTCTGGAAAGCCTGGCACCCCAGGCTTCTCTCAGTGCCCTTCTATTTTATATCCCCACTTTAGACATTTGTTTTAATGCTTTCCCCCCAATTTATAGCATCTCATTTTGTGTAAAAGGGACTGCATTCTTTGAGTAGAAATCATAATTCTGCCTTTTAGTTTGTCTCCAAGTCCCGATCTCTCTGTTCAATTTTTGTGAACATCTTGGGATTCCAGTTGCATGGGTGCCACAATCCATCTATCCACTATTTTTATTTAAAAGAAGCAAGTGAAAGAAATCTATAACAACAAAGATTGGGGTTGGGGTTTTTTTATTTTTAAAATTTACCAGAACAGTGTGAAGATAACTTCCCTGCACTTGCTTTGAATCTCATGCTTGCCTGCTCCCATCTTTTCTTAACTAAGTTCAGAACAATTCCCTCTAGACCCATGCACTTCCCAAATACTTTTAGTATCCAGCTTGCTCACTTGGTGCATTCCCCCCAAGATTCTAATAGCTCTTTTTGTAATAAATTGGAAATTGTAATAAATTTATTTTACTTTCAAATTTGGGCAAAGTGCCTCCCTTGCAAGGAGACAATAAACCCCTGTGCTAATAGTCTGAGCAATCATTTGTCATCTGTGAAATTATGCTGAGAAACAGCTGACAGAATGGATCACTTTCTGCTAATAACGGAAACATTCTGCTTTAAGCAGAGAAACTATCCACAACCAAGCTCTGCTAATGGGTATATGTCAAAAAGTATGTAACAGAAGCAAAATTTCAGGTACTTTAGATAGCCCTTTTTCCTTCCCCAGACATCTGCTTAAGGTGATGAATGAGAAGCTGCCATTCTTCTATATAATTAGCCTGAAAAAATATTTTCTGACAGCTGACTACACTTCCTAGTATTGATTACCTGGAAAGGCCAGAATGAGTTCATAAAAATGCTTTTTTAGTTTATTATGCCTTCTAAATAAAAAATGGTAAGGAAAAAACCTGAAAGAAACCATGGGAGCAGACTCAGTCAATTAAAAAGGATGAGAACGAAGAGAAGTGTATGTGAAGGGAAAACATTTATAATGGCTGCCCAGAACAATGAGCAACCTGGCTCAGCCTAGCTAGTTATGTGTCAAGGATACATCAAGCATAAGAGACAAGGGATCCCAAGTGAGGTCACTACTAGTAATCAACAGAAGGTCTTATCGTCACAGGGCCATTGGGAAGTATGTCTTCTGGATTGCTAGGGTGGACCCTTGACATGTATGGAAAAAGTGAAAAAAATTAAAGCAAAATGTGAAAGTAATGGATCGAATAGAACTATGGACAAAAAACAGAGGGTCTGTTTCTCCACTGTCTTGTGCAAAAATTTATAACTGCAAAGTGGGTATAAAATGCCACCATCATAATAACTGAGAGAAGAATTCAGGTCACTTGGTACCAATTTACACTGTAAGTAATATGTATAATAAAGGCAATTCTGGAACAATCTGTCATAAGCAATAAGCAGTCCATGACATCTCCTCTTAGTCCAAATTTTCTTTCATAGTGCTGTCTTTTATCACTTAGATGTACTTTAGAATCCTATTGTTCTAGGGTAAGAAACAAAAGGTTGAGGAATAAATCACTAACACTTCAAGAAGTAGATCCCTAACCTTTCACTTGCAAACATTCCCCAGCTACAAGCCCATGGCCTGTTTTTCACATTATATATGCTTTTCTCATGCAGCTGTAGATATTTTTCTAAACACAGAAGGCAAGTGTATGTCAGGCAACTTACAATTCATCTTGAAGAGCTTTTATGATATCTAAAGATGCCACACCTCCTCATGCTGTTAGCAGCTGGCGTGGGCTTCTGTAATTTGGGCCAGGGGACAAGCTTCAAGCAAAGTAGCCTCAAGATTGGAGTGCAGGAAGGGAATCTCTCAGCTTCATCACCTGCAACATCCATCAAATGCTCCCTGACTGACCAAAAATTCCTAAAAAATGTTGTATATGTGCATGGAGGCATCAGTAGTGGGCATATTTCATCAAACAATAAATAAATTAAAAAATCCCCAGGCACCAAATTCTCCCAGTAAATTTTACCAATTAAAAATTAAATCCTCAGGCACCAACAGTTTTCAAGTTATTTTAATAAATTAAAAAAATAATTAATATTATGCGCCTGGACAGTAAATGAATGAAAAAAAAATGGTTAAGAAGAGGGATTTGCATTTGTATGTTGAAATTAACCAGAGGTAAAAGAACGTCTGTTCTGATAAAAGGTATGAACCCTGATTGCATGAATTTATTTTTCCCTCATTACGTGAAATGTTTCAAAAGGAGCCCCTCATTGTTTCCAGACTTTTCATCTCGATTCCTTCTCAGTGCTGCTGCTTTCACAACTGATGAAGTTCTGATAAGTCTCAATAAGATCTAGTATTTTAACACAAATGGGAAAGCTAAGCAGTGCTAGTGACGTTGTCTCCTTAGTAAAGGAAATAAAGTTTTCCCACCCCCCTACGATGATGGCTTTTCAAAGGAGATTCTTAACCCTATGCCAAAGAAAGGAAGCGTCCCTGAAGCAACCCTATCTTTTGACTGAATTTTCTTCTGTCCCAGGCATTTGGAGGATTTGACTATTACACCTATTTGTTCCTAGTGTCTGCATATGAATTTGTCCATAATAGGTATTGCTTGTCTTTGAGTATGTAACTCATGGTGTTGGGGCAGAAAGTAGCTGTTGCCATTAGTGATGGTCACAGGCAATGATACACCTCAATCATATCTCATCTTGGCTTACTTGGAATATGAGTTGGCAGGTATGCTTGACAGGCTTTCTGTCTCTGTCTCATACAGTAGGAGCAGAATTTTGCTTTCTCCAAAGGATAAGTACTAGTCACCCCTTCAAATGGATAGATGGGGGCTGGTTTGTATATATCAGGGATCGGCAACCTTTGGCATGCGACCTGCCAGGGTAAGCCCCCTGGCGGGCCGGGCCGGTTTGTTTACCTGCCATGTCCACAGGTTCGGCCAATCGCAGCTCCCACTGGCCGCGGTTCGCTGCTCCAGGCCAATGGGGGCTGTGGGAAGCGGCGGCCAGCACATCCCTGGGCCCGCAGCCCCCATTGGCCGAACCTGCGTGCCAAAGGTCGCCGATCCCTGGTATATATGGTAAAGTGACAGCTCAGTACTAGGACTGAACTCCTGGTTTCTGATCCTGCATGATGATGTGCCAGGATAAAGATGGTAACACATTTAAGTACCTTAATTTATTGAACAATAATATGTCTCACTCCATACTACTATAGGACTCAGTATAAATTATGTACAACTCTCATTTTGGATTGAACACAAATGCTACTTTGTTTGGAAGATCTTGAAGCTTTGTGAATTTTGGAGTAACAAACAGTCTGTGCAGAAGAAGCAACTGGAGGCAGAACAAGATGATAAATCCCTTTATTTAATTTATTTAGACTTAAGGTGATAAAAAGATGCCTATCCAAGCCTCTAGGCTCCCTAACACATTAATTAATTATCCAATGCAATATAATCTCCCCAGCATTAAAACAATTGTTCCAACAGGAACCTTGCCAGCCAGACACCTTCAGAAACTCATTTCCATCCTGTTCACTCTTTATTTGTACCTAATTTAGATATGGATATATTGATCTATATGAATAACAAACGGTTGTTGTAACTAATGCCATGTGGATGAAGATGACTTTTCATTATTTATTATTTGTATTATTGAAGCACCTCGGGGCCCTAGTCATGGACCCCACTGTGCTAGGTGCTGTACAAACACAGAACAAAAAGACAGTCCCCCAAGAGCTTACAATCTAAGTATAAGGCAAGAGATAATGGATGGATAAAGACAGATGGGTGGAATAAGGAAACAATGAGACAATACAGTCTGTGGTCTTAGCACACCAGCAGACTAACTGTATGGAAAGTGTTGCTGAAGGTGGAAGATGCAGTATTATTTCTAGGATAGAAGCCACTAGTATGTCTTTGCTGTGAAAGAAGACTAAACTTAACTCTAAAATCATTCTGAGGTCTAACAAGGTCTAACATTCTGAGATCATAAGAAGGTCTAACAAGCTTGGAATTTAATATGCTGAAAGAATAAGGATGTCAATGTTGGCAAGCAACATTTGGTCACATTAACATATTGAACTAGGGAATTTATATTCATTTGCCATCTTCTGTTTCTCTGAATTTGACTGAATTTCTTAGTTTGGCAATTTACCTAGTTCAGCTCCTCCCTCCACTACCTCATACACTAACTCCAGAGCTGAAAGACTTTCTGGAGTAGTAGGGTGATTGCTGTGGACCACAAACAAGTCAGGCTTTGAATATTTCAGAGTGGATAACACTGGTGTGATAACAAAAGACTTGAGAGAAATGATGGTTTTTAAAGAAACCATCTTTGCTTTGGATAGAAAAGCAAACATCACTAAAGCATCTCTAAAAGGAAAACCATTAGAACAGCAGGAAAGGTAATATTTACAATAAGGTCCATCAACTTAATTAAACAAAGTACATTAGACATCAATTTTTGTAGTGAACAGCAGGATATAAAACTCAATGTGGGTATAACAAATAATCACTAACTTTACATACAAGTATACCATATCAATCCAAAAGCCCAAAAATATAAAGTGAGCACAAAAAAGAGTGGAGCTCAAAAAATCAAACCTGTTTGTGCTTGAGGATTTCCTTTGTGCACACTAAACCATTACATCAGAAATATATGCATACTACCTGGGTAAGTTGAATTATTCTACTTCACTGATTGGCTTTAGAAGAATTCTTTGTTTATATTGAGTGGTTACCAGAGCATGTATTTATGAGTATATAATAGTAGTATAACTACTGTTGTTCATACTTTATACTCTGCAGACCTTAAAATATAGCAAGAGAATGTTCTAGGCTGAATTCTATTACATTTTCATGCATTTTTATTGATGTCCCCAATTAGCACACATAATTTTAGTGGCATATGTTTCAGTTTATTTAGGAAGCAACTACACAATGTGCACAAATAATGCTGCATAGAGTGGTGCCTCCCAAAACTCAAGCTGAACCCAAAACAAAAGTTTTTAAAAATCTGGTAAAATATTTTCATCATAATTCATGTTGGGCATCTCTGCAATTCTCAGCTAAATCTAATAGAACCCTGGTCAGCCCTTGTGATTAGCTTAGGAGCTGGCTGAATGTGAAGTGAAATGTTTCCCTAGTCTTTCTGACCATGTAAAGCCCCAGTGAATTTGCAGGTAGGTAGCCTGTTTCAGTAGACCCTGTCCCAGAGGTGCACATCAACTATCTAAGATAAAAAAACATATTTATTGGAGGCATGGGGAGGGTCTTGGATTGTCAAGTGGGGTGCTAGAGAAGGCAGAGGGGGACATTTTGGAAGTTTATGCTTCTATCTGTAGGCCACCCATTACTGTAGTATCTCAAAACCTTTAATGTATTTATCCTCACAACATGCCTGTGAGGTAGGAAAGTGCTATTATCCCCATTTTACAGATGGAGAACTAAAGCAAACAAAGCCTAAGGCCTGGTCTACACTCGGGGGGGGGGGGGAATCGACCTAAGATATGCAACTTCAGCTACGAGAAAAGCGTAGCTGAAGTTGATGTATCTTAGGTCGACTTACCTCTCATCCTCACGGCGCGGGGTCGACTGCCGCCGCTCCCCCGTCGACTCCGCTTCCGCCTCTCCCCGCAGTGGAGTACAGGAGTCGATGGCAGAGCGATCGGGGATTGATTTATCGCATCTACACTAGCTATCCCTGTGTGGGGAATGGGATTCCTGAGCTGTGCTGTCCCTGTCAAGTTCCAAGTCTACACTAGATGCGATAAATCGATCCCCCAGTAAACATACTCTTAGTGACTTTCCAAAGGTTACACAGGAAACTTGTCGTGGAGCAGGAACCCAGGTCTAACCTCTAACCACTGGGCCATTGTGACCAAGGACAGCTTGATACCAAATAGCAGAGGACAGGGGTACCTAAGTATTCCAGGGATCCTCTGGGTCTGGTGTTTACATTCTAACTCACCAAAAGGTGTCATGTAAAGTCTCCACTGAAAGCCTGTGTCACACTGATCATCCTCATCTTTGTGAAATGTATGTACGAATTATATATATTGGAAATTATGTTCTTAAAGCCTTGACATCTCTTAAGATAGGTTCCACCAGACAGGAGGTAGGTGACATTTATCTCCCTCACTCACCATTGTGTGTCTTACAATGGAAGTTTATTTGCATCCTGAGTCAAATGTTAATGAAGAGATTGCAGGGACTTCATGAGAAGAAAGGAACAGAAAGAACTGAACAGCTGGAAGAGGAACCTTGTCTACTGGTGAAGAACAAAGGACTGGTTTAATATATCTAGGGATGCAGAAAGATGCCTTGATATCCTTCATCTGAGGAGACAAGCTGCCAGCCGGCTTGGTCTAATTTTTCATCCTGGTTGAAAAATGCTATGAGAAGGACTTTGGATAAGCGGGACTTTATTAGACAAGAAGGTATTTTGTTAGTTAAGTTCAGACTCTAGAATGCATGTTATGATTTATATGTAACCTTGGTTTCCATTAATCCTACTTGTTTCTTCACACATCTCTATTCTTTGTTAAATAAACTTATTCTTGCCTTCTCTATAAACAAATCTAAGTGTGGTGTGGTAAGCGGAGCTGGGGCCTAAGATGTAACTAGTAAGCCATGTTGTGTGGTTCCTTTGGGAATAACAGGTCTGGTAATTCTGTGAGTGTCCAGTGGATAAGGGGCTGAACATCACAAGGGGACACTTGCAGGACTCGGGGGCTGTAATGTGCCCATCACTAACCTGCATGAGGAACAGCGGCGCCTGGGTAGGATGAGAGGACAGTGCTTGTGCTGCCTGTGGCCAGGGATGTCAGGGAGCTGATCCCTGGCAGTACACACAAGGCTTCTTCATGCTACAGGTAGGTGATAGCAAGGTGCCTCACAACCCTGGGCACCCCTGGGAAGCATCACAGCTATCCTTCCATTTGTACTTTTGTATGGAATGAACTGTACTTCAGAAATGGATGGTGGATACCAGACATCCTCCATCTATTTCAGGGATCGGCAACCTTTGGCACGCAGCCTAGGCCAATGGGGGCTGCGGGAAGCGGCGCGGGCCAAGGGATGTGCTGGCTGCCGCTTCCCGCAGTCCCCATTGGCCTGGAATGGTGAACCGTGGCAGTGGGAGCTGTGATCAGCTGAACCTGCGGATGCTGCAGGTAAACAAATCGCCCCGGTCCGCCAGCAGATTTCCCTGATGGGCCGCGTGCCAAAGGTTGCCGATCCCTGCTCTAGAGAAATGAAGGTCAAGGTCAACATGAGGTATTTGTGTGTGTGTGTATATATATACATATAAAGAAAGGTTTTGGATGATGATGAAGACCCCTCCTCTGACTAGAGCAAGCACCAGTCCAACCATGCTGTCTGAGAAGAAGCATCCCAGAACAGAGTTCTTCAGCAGTTAGGAGGTGCAGTGGAACAGAAAAAGGGACAATCTACTTCCAGTGAAGGGCTGTGGGTAGAATTAAACACCTCCCCCTCAGGGTTCTGTAATTCCATAAATCCTGACTGCAGAGTGTGTACAGCCCCCTTATCCCAGTTCTGCTGCAGTCCAAATACCACCAGAATCTCCATGTCAATGAAGCCTTGGCATAAACAGAAGGGGCTAAAACTCCTTTACCCATGGATAAGTCAGTATTTGCCCTTGGCAGAGCAGTCATGTAGATAATTTAAATCAGAAAGACTATTGCCTACCATGCTGACTCATTTTGTCTCATTGTCTGTATCTATCTGTTGTCTCTTGTCGTATGTAGTAGCCCCTCCTCTGAACCCCCACCTTCCCACAGTCATAACTCATCTCAGCTCCTTCCCGGGCATCAGGCAGATGGTATGTGGGGGATGACTCCTGAGACTGTGTGTTACAGGGCTGTGCTGCTGTCTGGCTTAAACAAACAGGTCCCCTTTACTTTATTCTTCACCAGTGGGTGGGGCAGTGTCCCCTGCTGACTCCTACCAGGCTCACTAGCTCTCTGCTCTGGAACCCTGTGGAGGTCTCAGCTAGCTCTCAGTAGCGGATGAGGGGCTGGATCTCTCACCGCAGCACTTGAACTGCCCGATCAATGCAGCTAGATCTCACAGCAGTGCAAGAAATCCCTGTGTGGGGAATGGGATCCCTGAGCTGTTCTGTCCCTGTCAAGTTCCAAAACTTGACTCTGTGTAGAGTCAGGCTTTCCCCTCGCTGTGGGCTGTGCAGTCCCAGTTTGCCTTTGGACCAGCAAACTGCTTCACCAGATTAGCCCATGCAGTAGCCTCCCTATTGGCGTCAGAAGAGGTTTCTAGTTCTTTATGTCCCCACCCCAGACTCCACACATGCTGGGAACTGTAGTCCGAGTGTTCTGGTAGCCATTATAATTGTAGTCCTTCTTGTAGGGCCCACCAGCCGTTCAGTGTGGCACTCCAGGGCCTGGAAAACTCCAAAGTTGGGGTTATATATTCTTAGACTGTAAGCTCTTTTGGGAAGAGACCTTGTATTGCTTGTGTTTTTATACATCACCAAGCACAATGGGGTCCTGGTCCATGACTAGGGCTCATAAGCCTTACAATAATACAAATAATAGTAAAAGAGAAAAACTTGACGCTTTAGTTGCAAATGAATTCAAGGTGATTTGAAACAGCCAGTAGGATAAACTTTGGGCTTGATCTTGTGAGGTATTGAGCATCCTCAAATCCCAGCATCTTTTAAGAAGCACTCAGCACCTTCACAAGGCTGGACTTTTCCAATGATGCGTCCCTTTAGCAACATCATTGTGAAAAAAAACAAAAACCAGAAGCCATCAGGAATCAATGTTGCATACGTTATTATTGGTCTGTGTTTCAGACAATCTATATCAGGGATCGGCAACCTTTGGCACGCGGCCCTCCAGGGTAAGCCCCCGGCGGGCCGGGCCGGTTTGTTTACCTGCTGCATCCGCATGTTTGCAGCTCCCGCTGGCCGAGGTTCGCTGCTCCAGGCCAATGGGAGCTGCCTGCGGGAAGCAGTGTGGGATGAAGAATGTGCTGGCCGCCGCTTCCCGCCGCCCCCACTGGCCTGGAGCAGTGAACCGTGGCCAGTGGGAGCCGCGATTGGCCGAACCTGCGGATGCGGCAGGTAAACAAACCGGCCCGTTTCGCCAGGAGCTTTCCCTGGCGGGCCGTGTGCCAACCATTGCCGATCCCTAATCTATATAATGAAAGTAAGTGGAACTCAGACATACATATTTATCAGGCCTGATTCTCCAGTGTCTTGACTGGAATAAAATACTACAAAATCAGAATGGTGGCATTTTACACCCACTTTTCACAAGTGTACTTCATTACAGGGTGCAAGGCCCACACACTAACATTTGCAAAAGCACCCAAGCCCCATTCTCATATGTAATTTAGACATAGAAGCCCATGTCCCATTGACTCACAATAAGATTTAGGCTCCTGAATCCCTGAGGTGCTTTTTAAGCAATAATTTGCTTACTACCATTGGTAAACTGTGAATGTTTTATGGATATTTCGTTTGTATGCTTCATATACCTCATATATAATTTCTTTTCTCTTCTTGGTTTTATGAGTTTGGTCCTACTGAATCATCTAGGGATGCTGGGACTGAGTTATTACTAATGCTGTAATAACTAGTATAATTACCTCTGAAAGAAGATAGCAAAATAGTGTGTCAGAACACCATTAGTTTATCTATGTATGTACGGTATGTTTTATATTCCTGTGGAACACTGTATTTATTGCAAATGATTAAAAAAACTAATAAAATAAAAAAGCCAACCTCACAATTTTTAGCTTTGATGTATGGAAAGTCAAATAAGCAGATTAACCTTGGCAAAAGAAGAAAAGATTTATTTACTGGTCAGTTCTGTGTGTGTTCCAGAATGTTATACAACGGAAGATTGCCTTGATTAGCATATTCACCCAGCAGTAAGCAGAAAAAAATGTGTTTTGGATTTAAATATTGATTCTTCATATACACCCTTGTTTCAATTCAACTTACATGCTTAAAGTTAACCATGTGGGCAATTGCTGGTAGGATTGGGCCAGAGCCCCAATCCATTTCAGAAGCTATTGCAGGCTCCATTTTATTCTATGGTAAATTGATGACTTCTGAAAAAGTTTGTTGCCATTTGGTACAAATCTGAAAGGTTAGTTCTCATTTGGATTCCTACCCAGATGGCAAAGAGTGGGGCAAAGGGTCTATCTATCAAACTATGATGCAGATTGTGGCAGCTAATTACTGCCCTGTAGGGAGGCAATGCAGAGCAGAAGAACAGGGAGGCATTGTTCTTGTCGTGCTCTGTGCCTGCTGCAGGCAGATGGAGCATGCCTGCAGTTGTACCCCTTAGGATAATATAGTGAGTATTCGCCTCCAGGACTAGCCAGCTCCACTTCTGAAGTGGCTTGTACACACCACAGGCAAAATCCTGGCCCCATTGAAGTCAATGGGAGTTTTGACATTGACTTCAATAGGACCACTGTTTCACCCCAGGAGTCGCTAGAAGGGAACGATCCCCTACACGTCCTTTGTGACTTTTATGGCGCATTGCGTTGAACAATTTGGCCCCATCTGTCTAGTATGTGCACCCCATAGTGATTTCCCTCAAAATGCTGGCCAAACTCCTTATAATGATTGCAGCTCAGTGTGAAGCAGCCTTTGGTAGCCTATTCCATATGTATATTACCCTTAGGGCCCCACCCCTGCTTTCTGTTCAGGTTTTCATAATTTCCCCAAAGCTAGCACTACTTCAGTTCATTTAAAATAAGTAAACTACTCTTAAATTTCAGTCTTTGGGTCAATATTCTTGGTTGCTTTACTCCTTGAGTGCCCCATGGGTAATACTGTGTGGTTACTAGGATTTATTATTATTTTAGATGAACATTGCAGTATTGCCCAGAGCCCCTGATCAAAATCAGGTTTCAGTTGTGCGTGGTGCTGTATAAACACAGGTGTAGACATGGGGGTCAAATTTTTAAGTGCGTATGTGACTTTGGAGCCCCAGTTGCAGTGACTTTCAATGAGATTTAGGCCCCTAAGTCTCTTTTGAAAATGATAATTAAGCACTTTTGAAAATGTTATCCATGATCTCTGTCATGAAGAGCCCACAGCTCTAAGAGCAGTGCTATGTCTCCACAGAAGTGACATGACTGACTTTAAGAATGTTTTTTATTCCTTGTACTGAGCTGAGCGGCTACCCTGGGACCCAGTTCTCCTCTCTCTGAAGTAACTGGGCGTTCCATCATGTATACTTCAGTGGAAGTAGGATCTGGGCCATACATAGGAATAGTGAAAACTGATGTAAAACTGGAAGCCTTTTCTATGGATTCAGGATTTGGCACACACATAGTTAGATCCAGTGTTGCAAAATGAATATATCTTAACTACTGTGCATGAAGTACACATGGCATCCCCGAACTTCTCAACTGCTACCAGGAGACAAGGGCTAACTACAAAAGCCTGAATAGTCAGATTCTGCTCCTCTGGACACATCTGGAGTAACACCATTGATATCAGTGAAGTTGTTCTAGATTTACACCAGCATAAAAGACAGCAGCATTTGTCCCAAAAGGTTGAAATCCATCCAGCACAGAGAGTATTTATGGGCTACTAACTGTCTCACAGGGGTAGAAAAATGGTGCTTTTTAACTTCCATTCCAGATAACTAAATCCTAGAAACAAGGTCTAAATTACTCCATCAAGGGAAAGTGAACAAAAAAAAGTAGTAATCCAATTAACATGGCAAAAAAAAAAAAAAAAAAAAAAAAAAAAAAGGTGCCACAGATGTCTTTGGTTTTCAGGCTGTTGGCCTAAAATTAAATAACATTGTAAAGCTATAGAATAACACTAAGCCTTTAGCATTTCCCCTTGCTGAAAACAAAGGGAAGCAAACTAAGCTCCAGTGAGTTTCTAGCCAACATTATTCTTATAGTAGTAAAACCAAACCTGCTTCAAACAGCAACAGCAATTGCTACCAGTATTTGTATTCTAAACCTGCATATTAAACGCAAAAATAAGCATCTATAAACAAGACATATTGACAGAGCATAATTTAAACTATGGGTATTTGTGCATAGTCCCAACGATTTGAGAAATGCATCACCTGACTGAAACATTCAGTGTTTCCGTCTCATAATTTATTCAGATCCCAAAGCCCTGACACTGCTAAGAATCAGAAACCTAGCCGTTCTTTATTGCTTTAATCAAGCAATAGTTGTGAGATGGCTAAAGGCAAGTAGGCAGCTGACTGGAAAATAAAGGTGTCTGGAGGGACTGGATAATCCCCACTGATTTTGCAGACGAAATACGTATGAAAATTGATTCACTGCATAAAGTTGTACAAACCTTAATATGCAAGAGAAGACAGATGAAGAGTGACAGACTGGAAACAAATTACAATACTGTGTTTCCAAAATGTTCAAACTAAAACAAAGAAAATGGTCATTTATTTTCCTTTTAAAGATCTTAGTATAGTAACTAGAGCTTGGCTACAGGGTGATGTATTGTTGCTTTGCTCTGTAGAAAATTTGATACTTTATGTCCAGCAGACGATAGCTGTATAGAGGTTAGCCAGACACAGACAGTAATGAAGTATGCTGGGGATGGGTAACCAAGCATCCCCAGTTGGCAGACAGTTAAACTCTATCAGCCAAAGCCAGTTAAAAAGATTTAGCAAGAAGAGGAGTCATTGTAGACTTTTACTCAATACAAAGAGCCTGAGCATGCTGCCACTGCACTACTAGCATAAAATATTTTTCCGATAGTCTAAATCAAGTGGACTGTAAATTTAATGTCAGTTTACAGTCAATCTTGAAGCCATTTTTTAAAATACACACATTTTGCTGTGTCTTCCTTGGCTGTAGCTGAGGATCAGAGTCAAATGGCCAGTAGCGGATTTAGAGTTAGTGGGGCCCTGTGCGCAGCTTCATTTTCGGGGCTCTCCCCTTGGGACCCAGCCAAGAAAAAGAACATTCTCTCTTATCTCCCTCTTCCCCCATTTTTCATTCTTTTTTCTTCATCCTCCTCCTATATTATAAATAATGGGAAGTAAATGAAAATAAAATCAGGTACTGTACCTTGATTGGGGCAGGGGGTTGGGGTGCAGGAAGGGGTGCAGGGGGCGGGCTCTGGGCTGGGACAGGCAGTTGGGGTGTGGGAGGAGGGGTGAGGGGTGCGGGCTCTGGGTTGAGGCAGGGGGTTGGGGTGTGGGGGGGCAGGCTCTGGGAAGAAGTTTGGGTGTGGGGTGCAGGCTCTGGGCTGGGGCAGAGGGTTGGGGTGCAGGAGGGGGGCGGCAGTTACCTCGGGCGGCGCGGCTCCCAAAGCAACCGGCACACACACCCCTCCGGCAGCAGCTCCTAGGTGAATGGGGGAGACAAGGGGTTTCCATGTGCCCCTGCCCACAGGCACTGCCCCCACAGCTCCCATTGGCTGCAGTTCCTGGCCAATGGGAGCTGCAGAGTCGGTGCTCGGGGCAGGGTCAGTGCACGGAGACACCCCCCTAGGGGTGCAGGGACATGGCGGTCGCTTCCGGAAGTGAAGCGGTGCGGAGGGAGGGAGTCAAAGCATGCAGGGAGATGCCTTAGCCCTGCTGCTGGCACATCTCTGCACACTCCTTGGGGAGAGGGGGGCAGTGGGTCTCCATGTGCTACCCGGGGCAGGGGTAGCACACAGAGCTGCCCCCCATGCCAGGGATGCACAGAGATGTGCCAGCAGCCGGCTGTTTCTGGGAGCGGTTTGGGGCCATCAGCCATGGCATGCAGGCAGCCTGCCTGCCTGAGCCCTGCTGCGCCACCGGCCAGGACTCAGAGGCAGGTTATCAGATATTTGTCCTGCATTTTGGGGGCCCCACTGTCACTGTTTCATGGTAAATCTGCTCCTGCAAATGGCATTAAAATATCTCCAGACTATTCTCTATATCAGGGATCGGCAACCTTTGGCGTGCAGCCCATCAGGAAAATCCGCTGGTGGGCTGGGACGGTTTGTTTATTTTCAGCGTCCGCAGGTTCGGCCGATCACGGCTCCCACTAGCACCATTCCAGGCCAATGGGGGCTGCGGGAAGTGGCGCAGGCGAGGGATTTGCTGGCTGCCACTTCCCACAGCCCCCATTGGCCTGGAACGGTGAACTGCGGCCAGTGGGAGCTGCAATCGGCTGAACCTGCGGATGCTGTAGGTAAACAAACTGTCTCAGCTCGCCAGCGGATTTACCTGATGGGCTGCATGCCAAAGGTTGCCAATCCTGCTCTATACCTTCCTGAATGCAGCATGATAAAGTGCTTAGGTTTTTGACCACTCCTATGCCTGGTGCAGATGTCTTCTTTGAGCAAACCACAGTGGTACTTAGTTGTTTATTCTGTTCATATTGTTCTTTATCATGCATTTATTTACACTGAATTTCATCTGTCAAAGAGTTGCTGACCTGCTTAGCTTAGTTATGTCTTTATGTAGTTCCTCACAGTCTTCTGTCCTCTTGAATAACCTAAATAAGTCTGTGCCATCTGAAAGCTTTTACACTTCACTATTTAAGAAGTAGGGTGATGTCAGCACTCTAAAAAGGTGTAAAACTCACCATCATCATTGGTTTGTTTGTAACACTCTATGTGCTTTGATACAGATGGTCTTCAAACTGAGAGCCCTCCTGACCACATGGCTACTAGGAGTCCCACAAGATGGATGTGTCTCAGGAATGAATTTGAAAGGTGGGTAAATGTAATGAAAGCATGACAAAAAAGATAGGATTAACAATGGAAACAAACTGGATTTATTATTACAAATTAATTAGAAAAATTAATATATTATAGGCATGATGTTGCTGATTCCAAGAATAAGCTTAGAACAATCAACTAAATTTTAAAAAGACTGCGCTTTGCTTTTCATGCTTTTGGCACCTTCAGATTTGCAAGCTCTAGTCTTATGTAAAGCTCATTCAGTGAACTTCTCTTTAGCTTTCCTTCAGCCTTTTGGATCTTTTCCATGGTCTCCTTTGAGGTTTTATATTTTCCCCTTTGACACTGACTGAGCACCCCAGTGCTCATGGGAGATTTCCAAATATCCCGTCCTGATGGCATTTTCAGTCTTTCCATGGTGCTTTGTACTCTGTAGTGTACAGTCTGTCCCTGCCACATCTGGACATCTCTACCATTTCCTTTCCATCAACATCTTTGAATCCTGTCTGCAAAAGTTCTGTGCTTCTTTGATAATACTCCATTATTTACTCTAACCTAATCCCAGCCACTGTGATTTTTCTCTCCATAGTCTTTCCATTTTTGTCATTCTCATTCCTCACTCCTATTTGAGTTAACGCTCACTTGGTCACTAATACCTTCACAATGCAGACAAGCTTCCCTCCTTAGGAGACATGAGGGAGGTAGTTCTGAATATTCCAGAACTCCATGATAAACTCCTATGGAGAAAATATAAGAGACTTTCCTTACATTTCCTTTTCATCGTAAAATGTAAAATAAGGTTCCTTAGTAGGCTTGTAAGAAGAGAGAATTTCACTAGAGTAGACCTCAGTTCAAACCAGAGTGAGATCATACTGGAGAAAGGAATCTGTTGCTGTTATCTGAGTATCATAAGAGCATAAGAACGGCCATTGTGGGTAAGACCAATGATTCATTTAACCCAGTATTCTATCTTCTGACAGTGGCCGGTGCCAGCTGCTTCAGAGGGAATGAACAGAACAGGGCAATTATCATGTGATCCATCCCATCATCCTGTCCCAGCATCTGGCAGTCCGAGGCTGAGTATGGGCTTGCATCCCTAATCAACTTGGCTATAGCCATTGAGGGACCTATCCTCCATGAACTTATCTTATTCTTTTTTGAACCCAGTTATAGCTTTGGCCTTCACAACATCCCCTGGCAAAGAGTTCCACAGGTTCATGGTGCATTGAGTGAAGATTTCCTTTTGTTTGTTTTAAACCTACTTCCTATTAATTTCATTGGGTGAACCCTAGTTTTTCTGTTACCTAAGGGGTAATAACACTTCCTTATTCACGTTCTCCATGATTCATGATTTTATAGACCTCTATCATATTCCTCCTTAATCATCTCTTTTCCACACTGAATAGTCACAGTCTTTTTCACCTCTCATCATATTGAAGCTGTTCCATACCTTTAATCATTTTTGTTGCCCTTCTCTGTGCTTTTTCCATTTGTAAAATATCTTTTTTGAGATGGGGTGACCAGAACTGCACACAGTATTCAAGGTGTGGGAGTATCATGGATTTATATAATGGCATTGTCTATCCCTTTCCTAATGGTTCCTAATATTGTTACCTTTTTTGACTGCTGCTTCACATTGAGCAGGTCTTTTCAGAGAATTATCCACAATGATACCTAGATCTTTCTTCAGTGTTAACAGCTAATTTAAACCCCATAATTTTGCATATATAGTTGGAATTATGTTTTCGAATCTGCTTTACTTTATATTTATCAACATTGAATTTCATCTGCCACTTTGTTGCCCAGTCAGTTTTGTGAGATCCCTTTGTAAAACTTCATAGTCAGCTTTGGACATAACTATCTTGAGTAATTTTGTATCGTCTGCAAACTTTACCACCTCACTGTTTAGCCCCTTTTCCAGATCATTTAAGAATATGTTGAACAGCACAATACAGACTCCTGGTGGACCCTGCTATTTACCTCTCTCCATTCTGGAGACTGACTATTTATTCCTACTCTTTAATTCCTGTCTTTTAACCAGATACTAATCCATAAGAGGATCTTACCTCTTATCCCATTACTGCTTAATTTGCATAAGAGCGTTTGGTGAGGGACCTTGTCAAAGGCTTTCTGAAAGTCCAAGTACACTATATCCACTGGATCATTATATCCTTGTCCACATGTGTTGATCCCTTCAATGAATTCTAATAGATTGGTGAGGCATGATTTCCCTTTACAGAATCCATGTTGACTTTTGCCCAACAAATCATGTTCATGTATGTGTCTGATAATTCTGTTCTTTACTATTATGTCTGTCAATTTATCCTGAGGACATTTGTTCTTTTCAGCAAACGACTAGTGGCAAAATTCAGTCTGATAGACTCTCAAGTGGTCCTGTTTAGGACTTGGGAGGATACAAAATGATTACAACAGGGCTCTTGCTAGTAAAAGCAGAGGTAATTTTGTTACAGTTGCATGGAAGAACTTTCACAATTGCTTTCCTAGTGTGTGTGGCCCCTGGATAATATCGCTGATACAAATATAAAAAAATCCACCCCCCCCTTGCATGCTGTAGATTCATGATTGAAAGCACATCATTAAATAACTAAAAATAATATTGTTCTGATACGTCTCCCTGAAGACTTCTGTTCAGGGTCATGTCTCATATCTACAAATGATATTCCACTTAAGAGTCACACACTTCTTCGCTGGGTCCCAGTCAGTGCCCATCTAGGTGCAGGAAAGGGAAAGCTATTTAGATAAAGAGGTGTCTTTAATAATTAGGGGAAATAATCTGGAAGAACTAACTAGAGCTTTGACTGCTTCTCTATAGGGACGGTCACAGCCTTCCCCCTCTATGGTGGGGCGCGGGGAAGGGGAGGATGACTGTCTTTACTTTCACTAGTTTAGAGTCTTGTGGTCTTGTTAAATCCATTGTTCTCTTTGGATTTCCATGTACAGCAGTGGTCCAAGATTTCTTTTAGTCATCTGCAGTTGGCATGGAGGTTGTACCTTTCACCTCTGATGCAAATCTTCTCACAGTCAGCCATACCTTTGTGACCTGCAGCTTGAACTACTGTAATGTGGTTTATTAGGAGCTACTCTTTCCAACAAACTAGAAGTTTCAGTTGGTACAGAATGCAGCCCTCTGCTTGTTGGGCAGTACTGGCCAAAATGAACTGTAGTGGTTTGGAGGTTGTCCCTCTCCCTCCGGCTCAGAGGGAGCCCACTCCACCTCACTGGGTCACTGTGGGGTCAGCCCAGTCACAGTGGGGGAGTTAGCAGATTAAGGGCTGCTGTCCAGGAGGCCCTGGCCCTCAAGCAGGGCAGAGCAACAAACAATCTAGGGAACTCAGGTCCTCAGGTAGGGCAGAGCCATAGGCCAGTGATTCTCAACCAGGGGTAAGTGGACCCCTGGTGGTATGCAGAGCTCTTCCAGGGTTACATCAACTCATCTAAATATTTGCCTAGTTTTACAACAGGCTACATAAAAAGCACTAGTGAAGTCAGTACAAACTAAAATTTCATACAGACAATGACTTGTTTATACTGCTCTATATACTATACACTGAAATTTAAGTACAATATTTATATTCAAAATGATTTATTTTATAATTATGTGGTAAAAATGAAAACATAAGCAATTTTTCAGTAACAGTATGCTGTGACACTTTTGTATATTTATGGCTGATTTTGTAAGCACGTAGTTTTAAGTGAGGTGAAACTTGGGGGTACACAAGACAAATCAGACTCCTGCCAGAGGTACAGTGCTCTGGAAAGGTTGAGAACCACTGTGACAGGCAGTCTTTTACCTGGCCTCCGCTCAGGCAGACAGACAAAAGCAGGCCTCTTGGCCGACAGGGATAGGCAGCCACCCCAAGGGTGGGGTTGGCACAGGGGATAGGGGAATGCAGGCCCATCTTACTCCACTGGATCCCAGCCTAAGGCCCTGACAGTGGCAGAGGACTCCACCACGGAGTCAGTGGGGATCCCACTAAAACATGCCTAACCTAAAGTCCTGGTTTCCCTGGGCTATTACCTACCACAATCTGGGGAGGGGCTCCAGCATCCAGGGGTCCTCCCTCTCCTCAGGGTATTTGGCTGCCAGCAAGCTCAGCAGCTCCTCTCCAGGCACTAACCAATTTGGTTGCAGGGCCGGAGGGCTGCAGCAGGCAAGAGGTGTCTGTTTCCTTCCTTGGCTTCTCCTTAATTGAACTGGAGGCCCTGTCTGATACTTCCTGTCCTGCCTCTCACCTTCTGGTGTAAGGGCTGGGCCCAGCCTGGCTCCACCCACCCAGACGCAGCGTGGTTCCTCCCCCTCCGGTTTGGAGGGAGGCCACTCTGCCTCACTACATGAGCATACAGCATTTCTGCTCCAGGATCTGCACTTGCATCCTTTTTGTTTCTGCATGCAAGTCATGTATTTGTCTGTCCCTAGATGTCTCTAAAGCTGCTTCTTTCTCTCCACTCGATGATGGTAATTATGGTCAGATGGCTACTGTTACTGTCTCCAGCACTGAACTCCATAATGTGGACCTTTCTTTGCCCTTGAATCCTCTAATATAAACATGTAGCAGCAGGTATAGTTAACAACAACAAACAACCCCCCCTCCCGCAAAAAACAACAACAACAATTAAAAAACCCTCCCTACCAAAACAAAGCATTCCACTATGCACACCTCTCCCTGTCCCTCTGTGGAGAGGATGAGAGGACAAAAAGCACGTGACAGATGTGTAGTCATGTTGCTTAATGCACTGGAAGGCACTCAGATACTATGGTGATGATAGTGGTATAAAAACCTACATAGAGTAGAACAGGGGTCGGCAACCTTCGGCACACCGCCGGAGTAATATGCTGGCAGGCCGTGAGACATTTTGTTTACGTTGACCATCCCCAGGCACGGCCCCCTGCAGCTCCCAGTGACCGCGGTTCGCCATTTCCGGCCAATGGGAGCTGCGGGGCCACGTGCCTAAGGTTGCCGACCCCTGGTCTAGGGTTTAGGGTCACATTTTCAAACTTGAGGGCCTATGCAACTTGGCCAAATCCACAGAGGGAGTCAGTGTCAAGACTGTAATTAGTCCCCTTCTATCAGTCTCTTGTTTTGTCCACTAGATGATGTTGTGTCTTTTGCCGTCTTGCCACTCATCCCTTTGGCCAGAGGTCACACTACCGCTCAATAGAGGAGTTGGCTTAGCCAGTCAGCCAGCTGGTAGCAAGGTTGCAGCAACCATAATGCTAATAGCAGTAACTTGGGTGGCATTTCCTCTATAGCTGTGAACTCATCTAGGTTTTCCTGAAAACTGTTGACATTATGGCTGGGGTCTTGAAGTCATTAGGAGTTGCCGGTATTCAGCATCTCTGACATATAAGGCAGCTTTTATTTAGGACCCTAACTTTATTCATCCAAAGTTTAAAAATCTAGGTGAGATAGTCAGAGGGAAGATAAAGTGTTATTCCAGTTCTTATTATGAATATAATTGTTGGTACTAAAATTAGCTCCTGCTAGTTTAACAAATGAGAGAATTAAGGTCTGGCTGCTCTAATGCAATAAGAACGATCTGCAGAGAAGGTGAGAGAGTGTTTGTGGTTGAATGATGTGGTATCGGAAGGCAAGTCTGTTTGGAAATAGCTGGTGAATGGAGGAAACATGTTGGCATGCAGGTTACTGATAATCCTAGCACAGTGTACTTTGGGAAAGAATTTCAAACCTAAAAACTGTTCAAATTATAAAGTATAATTCTATTCATTATACTGTCTGATACAAACTCAAGAGGATATAGATTGTATGCTCTTTGCATTGTTTTAGAGATGTTATGATATAGGTGTTTATACTGTCATACAAATGGAATTTTAAATTGTCCTATAAAAGCAAAAGTGAATATGTATTCACATTCATCAAATTTCATTTCTTCTCATTTTAGGAATTCTTGCCTAGCATCAGCAAACAACAAACAACAACAACAACAAAAAGTCAGTAGTTGTTATACATTTGAACAACTCAAAAGCTTATAATGTAATCTGAAATTCGTAACCTTCCCTATTACCAACTTGATTTCAGTACAAGTAGCATCAATTTTATGGCTGGTAATAGTGCAACTGGTGGTGAGATTAGAGTAAACGATTGTTACAATGAATAAGCCATGGTGATTATAACATGGATGTCAATACACACAGATCTTGTAAGGAACGATTGGGTTTAGTTTATAGCTGTATGTCTGGATGACCAATATCTGGAGTACCTGCTGTAATGAATAAAGAATTGCCAGAAAAAGTCTATGGTTTTATAGTAAGATACTGTATGTAGATTTTTGTACAGCTGTGCAGATGCTGTAAAGAATGTGTGTATCCTGCAATGAATATGTAAGTACCGTACTCTGCTGTGGTATTATGCAGATTTGGCACCTCTCCCTCTTTTCCATACTTTGTCCCTTGTCAAACAAGTATAAGCATCTGTCTCTTGTTTTGAAAGCTGAGTCTCATGACTCACACTTTTCCTTGTTTCCCTAAAATGCCACGTGCCTTACAAAGGATGAATTAACCACCACAAGTGTTTCCCTCCGGTGTCATCACAATCATGTCACCAATCAATTTTAATCACTTCACTGGCTCTCAGTTGCACTGCACCTTAAACACTTTCTGCTTTCATCTTTAAAGCTCTACATCACACAGCCCCAGCCTCCATCTCTGACTTGGTCTTCTGTCATATTCCTCACATATTCCTCACACCTCTGCTCTGCTAATGACACCAGCCCACAGCCGGCTCCAGCATTTTTGCTGCCCCAAGTGGAAAAAAAAATAAAAGTCCGAGAGGGACTGAGGGACCCGCCACCGAATTGCCGCCGAAGACGTGCCGCCCCTTTCCATTGGCCGCCCCAAGCACCTGCTTGCTGCTCTGGTGCCTGGAGCCGGCCTGCACCAGCCTCAATAGCCCCTTTCTCACATTCTCTTTCATGCATCTCCATTCTGCCCCTAGACTTGGAACTTCCTCCAGAAATATGTTCACCAAACCACGTCACCCCCTCATAAAGACTCAAGACTGAAATACTCTGGCTGGTTCATTCATTCAAGCCTCACATTCTTCAGGTCTTCCCCAAGTCAGAACCACCATGCTATGTTCTCTCTGCTAGTACTATGGGAATCATGGTAAGATCTCTGACTGGAATTCAGCAATGCTTAATTTGTGCCAGGACTTGCTGGGGCTGAGCCCTGGCACCTCTTAGCTGGTGTTGACCTGAATGTGATGGTTTAGTTTTTATGGCTCACCACTGATCGCATCCGACAAGAAGATTTATAGGTTCTTATCCAATTCAGACTACAGAGTTCAAGAACTCAGAGTTCTATATCGGGAGAGGATTTTCGGGGTGCTTGGCAAGAATGCATACACTGAGGACAATACCAAACTGATAAAATCTTTATTGACAGTAACATAAAAATAAGGAATACAATGAAACTTATAACTGCAAAACAGTAAAAGAATTCAAAAACTCCCGTGGTAACATTTCTATTATAAGTATCTTAATCTAACATACTCACACCCTTCCTTGAGAACCTGGTAATATGAGGTGAAGGACCAGCCTCACTCCTGGCATGCCCAATTACACAATGGTGCTGGCTTCCCCAATGGTTAGGAATGTTGAGTAGTTCTACTATACTGCGCAAGCTGAGCTGATAGCATGATAGAAGATGGAATAGATAGAAGAAGAAAAGAACTAACTCCAAAGCAGCTACAAGAAGAAGGTTTAAGAAAAGAACTAACTAAGAAGCTCCCCCAAGAACTCTCTTACAAGGTATTTTATAGGATCCTGACCTATGTAATTCAGGCCCAACCTACTATACCCAAATCTTGTTTCTGTACCCTAAGAAATGTATGGGTACCCTTCTCTTATAGGTTAGTGGATTATGACACTTACTTTCTAAATATATAAATAAGGATTATCTCATTCCAAAACGGTCAACCTAGGCTCTCTTGAGGTCCTCGATTTGTGGTGTACCCTGCGGTTACCAACCGGTTGTAGAAGCCGGATAAACCTGTGATGTGATGTGGATAGTTCCTCCCCCTAGTTCCCCAAAGTTCAGGGACCATTCTCATCTGTGCCAAAGGTTGCCAGCTTTTATGCTGACATATTTATAACTAATTCTACTTTTTGCTATATAGCAAATCTTACAGGCCCGTAGGCATCTTGCATTTCAGCATTACTTATTATTAGGAAACACATGGCTCAACACATCCTAAATTCGAAGGAATTAATACTGATAAAATATCAGAATAAAATGGATTCATTTCAGAAAAAGAAACATATTCATTAATACTGCTGGCTGGATTAATAGGATATAATAGCTAGCAAAATAATCCTATGGGCTACACTTGGCAGTCCATAGACCCGGCACCTCTGGGCTTGCTGCATCAGTTATGAAATTAAAAAATATTTCTTGAGTCCCAGCACAGCTTTCATTACAAATTAAGCACTGGAATTCAGCATCTGATTAGTAGGGATTGTAGTAGAAAGAGTCTTAGACATAAGGCCTTGTATCAGAGGGCTGGTATGAGACCTGAGCTAAAGTAGTGGTCAAAGCTTTGATGCCATAAAGCAACGTCTGACTGTAAGCAAGAGGCAGGCCCTGCTCACAGAATCTGGAAAGAACAGGGCTGATAGTGCAGAAACACACATTCCTAAGAAGTGCTAGGCACAGAACACTCATGCAAACATTCCAGAAGGGTAATACCAGAAAACCCCAATACCAATTGGTACAAACACATTCCCCAAAGATAACAGGAACACACTGACCCATCCTAAAGATAAGGTCAGGATGACAGTGTGACGAATAGAGATGTTTTGACTGAACCAACATGTACAAGGTAATGGGTGGTAGCTAGCCACATCAGAGGGTGGTAGCTAGCCATGTCAGAGGGCGGCAGCTATCTTCGTCAGAGGGGTAATACATAACTTGTTTGTATTGGTGTATAAAATGGAGTCTCAGAGGGAGTGTCTTTGGACAGCCTTGGGGGGAATAGAAAGTCCCGCCATTCACTGAGATGCATCCATTGTCACAGGCATACATGTCTTAGTATCCCCATAGAGTCTGCCAGATACTAGTACCGTGCTTCATCTACAATAAACCTGACTGTGTGCCTTCATACCTTAACAGATCTTGTGGTCATTGAGTGGTTCAATCAAGGTCTGCTCTGTCAGCTGTCTGTGCAGAACTGGGACAGCACACAGAGAGAACACACACAGGCAGCCAAACATCTAATAACAGGGATTGCCAGACCTCTTGTGGATTTCAGATAGATTTCAGAAGAGGTGAGAAACTTGTTAAAAGCCAAGGGAAAAGGAGCTGGGATATTTCTCTACATTTGTATTGAAACAGAAAATAAAGTCATTGATTCACTTCACTTCAAGATTTGTGCCTGGTTTGGCTATTTTCAGGCCCTATCCCTTCACAGGGTATTTTTGTATTATTGGAGGGCATCGATGTTCGGCTGAGGTGCCTATTGAGTTTGTTTAAAAATAAATGCTCCATAAAGGGATAAAACAGGGCCCTTTTCAGTGTCAACACACTAGACTTGCCTTTCACTAATCAACATTGTTCTTTGGGTTTACTCGTATTGTCTCAAGCCTCTGTTAAGCAGGTCTCCTGTGTGGTTAGTGTCAGAGTTTCTAGGCCAGATCATGCTCTGATACAAGTTTTCCCACTCAGTTTCATTGACTTCAGTGGAGTTACTCCCGAGGTATAAGAATATAGGTGAGAGGAAAAGCAGCATTGTCAAGGGTCAAAGTCTATTCAGGTTCTTGGCTTTAGGATCCAGCAGAATCTAATCCTCTCCAGAAAAGAAAGAAAAGAAGTTCTGTTTTGTCTCAACCTGTGACTTTATATCCATATTCATTAATTCCTCTGGCCCCTGACTTCAGGGCTTAGGAGAACCTCATTCTTTCCAGATGAGCATGGAGAAAAGTTTCTGTTTATTTGACTAGGCTTCAAAATAAGTAATCTCCCTCTCCACCATGGTACAATCAGAGATAGACACAAGGCTTCAGGGCCCAGCAGCCTACTCCACTTTAGATATAAGTGTAAGGAAATATTCCCCAAAGCTTCCCTTCACCTGTTTTGTCCTCCAAATCAATTCTTTTTTGCTAGCCACTGCCTATTCTCTTATGGGTCTCAAACACATGCCAGCTGGAGCTGATTGGAAACCCCAGGCGGCTCCCTTGTGCCTTAGCTTTTAATCCCTTCCTGCCCGGAGGTGTGTGTTCAACATGTGAGTGTATCCAGAGTAAAAAAGATGTGTGCAACAGCCTGAGCACAGGCATCTTGTCATGAGAGACGTGGGGCTATATCCAAAAAGGGGGACTAGGCTCAGCAGTGCAATGCCTTATGTGTAGGCACCCTGTTACCTGATGGAATCCAGAGCCCGGAGTCAGGTGCCCAGTCTCCCTATGTAATGCATGTGGAGAGTTAGGTGCCCAAGAATGGGATTCACAAAAGCCAGCACACTGAGTGGGGAGCCACCTAAACTAGGCAATAGGAAAATGCTAAGGAGAGAGGTGTGGGTTAAAGCCCCGCCCTTCAAAGGGATTTAGGTGCATAAATCTGAGTCGGGGGGATTACTATCTTTGCTTGGGATGCTCAGCGATGAACCTGCTCCTGGAATTAGGTGCCTAAGTCCTTACTCCACCCCATCCTCTGGAAAAAAAAAAACAGAGGAGGTGCTCCCCTTATAACTTTTAGTTCAGTGACCCACCTCAGCGTATCCTACAGCCCAGTGGTTAGTGCACTCACGTGGGCCGTAGGGAGTCAGCTCTCTGATCCATATCAGGCAGATAGAGGAAGTGAAACAGGGTCTCCTATGTTGCAGATTAGCATGTGAGCTAGTGGGCTAAACATTATAAGGGGTACATCATCATCTCCTCCTTCAGTGATGTTTTGTAAGGGGGGTGGGAGTAAGCTGTTAGATTACTTCAGAGCACACTTAGTGAATTGGGCACCACAGATAAGATAGACAGAAGAACAACTTTGAAGATCCTGCCAGGGCTTAACCATGAGTTGGGTGTCCAAAGGTTAGGTCTGAGTTGACTGTGCATGTCCTGTGCAGAAACGTAGGCACCTATACCTAGAAAATTTAGGCACCTATCATTAGGTAGCAGCTGAGCAGGGATTTTGAGGCTCTAAACAGGGCCGGCTCCAGGCACCAGCTTGCCAAGCAGGTGCTTGGGGCGGCCACTCTGGAGAAGGGCGGCACGTCCAGCTATTCGGCGGCAATTCGGCGGACGGTCCCTCACTCCTGCTCGGAGCGAAGGACCTCCGGCCGAATTGCTGACACAGAGCGCGATAGCGGCTTTTTTTTTTTTTTTGCGCCGCTTGGGGCAGCAAAAACCCTGCAGCCAGCCCTGGCTTTAAATTTTGGATTTAGGGACCTAAAGTGGCAGTTAGGCACCTAAATCCCATTGTGGATCAAGTCCTTGGATTTTATTTGTAAATAAGTGCAATATGGACCCATTGATGCATCTACAACTGACTTAAAGTGTAAATTTAAGCCTGCGAATATGCTATCCAGATGGGTTCAAAATCAAGGAAGCTGCTTGTTGCTCAGAAGATAGTGGATACTACTTAGTGGAGCAGTAAACATATTAACCTCCATCTCCCAGTGATATTGATGAATATAAATGAATATGGTGAGACACGTGCCCGTTACTACTTCAAAATGATCAACATTTCATACTGAAACTCTGATGATCTTGTTTTATATAGTGAAATGAACAGCTATCTAAGGGTAGCCTAAAGAAAAAGCAAAGTTAGAATTCAAACTGTGATGATATTTTGCTTTTGGCTTGGGTAAATGATCAGACAGAAGATATGATCGTTCACTGGAATATATGTAATAGCTGCTGAAAAATGCAAACAAATGGGCTCATGCACAGTTATGAAACCTCAAACAAACAATAACAAAGGCTAGAATGACTCATTAAAGATTTTTTATGTTGGGTGGGGTTTTTTTTGGAAAAAGAAACATGAATTGTTCTTTGCTTTCTACTCTGGATTAATGCTGATTTCAAATCTACAAAACACAAGCAACAAAATGGTGATCACATGTCACAAATCACAATATGAGGCATAACATACCTGAAATACTGATTACTGAGAATGGATCCCAATTTTCAGATGCAGAATTTCAGGAATTGGCTAAGAGCTACCAGTTTAAGTACCAAAGTAGAAAAACAAACCAGCAAAACAACCAAAACAATTCACACCATACACAAGAGAGTAATGGGATGGCCAATAGAGCTATTCAGACAGTGAAAGATCTCTTTTAATAAAGCTTAACAATAATTACCCATCTGTAGTCCAGTTGCATCTTAGAAATATATCAACAGAGGGATTGGTTTCCCAGCATAGATACAAGGACTTTACTTACCACAAACACTCAACTGTTCATAGCTAAGAAAATTGCAAAACTACAAATACATTCAGAAGCTATACAAAACAAATAAGGTTTATTCTGCAGACATAAAAATGCACTGTCTAGAGTGGCAGCTGGGCAAACTGTCTCTTGAGAGCAGGCTATTACAGCTGTAATCCCGAAGAGTCATCCTCCCCACATGAGAGGCACAGTTATATATTATGGAAGTGGAAAGTCAGAAGTAGCTGAGAAATTATCCAGATTTACTCGAAAACCAAGCCAGCTCTTGATAGAGGTAGGGTTGCGGGGTGTCTGGTTTGCAACTGGAACTCCCGGTCGAAAAGGAATCCTGGCAGCTCTGGTCAGCAATGCTGACCGGAGTGTTAAAAGTCCAGTCGGTGACTCAGCGGAGCTAAGGCTGGCTCCCTGCCTGCCCTGGCTCCGCATGGCTCCCGGAAGTGGTTGGCATGTCTCTGCTAACCATAGGCTCAGAGGTGGCCAGGGAGGCACCCCACGCTGCCCCTGCCCCGAGCGCTAGGTCTGCAGCTCCCATTGGCTGGGAACCATGACCAATGGGAGCTGTAGGGGCGGTGCCTGTGGGCTAGGGCAGCGCGTGGAGCTGCCTGGCCATGCCTCCGTCTAGGGGCCGCAGGGACATGCTGATTCTTCCGGGAGCTGCCTGAGGTAAGTGCTGCCCGGAGCCCGCACCCCACACTCCCTTCCGCACCCCAACACCCTGTCCCAGCCCTGAGCCCCTCCTGCACCCTAAACCCCTCATTCCTTGCCCCACCCCAGAGCCTGCACCCACAGCCAGAGCCTGCACCCCCTCCTGCACCCGAACCCCTCAACCCCAGCCCAGAGCCCCCTTCCTGTACCCTGAATCCCTCATTTCTGGCCTCATTAAAGCCCACACCCCCAGCCGGAGCCCTCAACCCCTCCTGCATCCCCACTCCCTGCCCCAGCCTGGTGAAAGTGAGTGAGGGTGGGGGAGAGTGAGTGATGGAAGGAGGGGGGATGCGTAAGCAGGTGAGGGGCCTCGGAGAAGGGGAAGGGCAGGGGCAGGGCCTTAGGGAAGGAGTGGGGCAAAGGTGTTCGGTTTTGTGCAATTAGAAAGTTGGCAACCCTAGATGGAGGAGGAAAATAGATCTGACTGAAAATCAGAATGTTCACCCAGGGGAAATTCTGACATTTCATCATTTGTTTTTGTCCCAAATTAGGACAAAAAGTTGAAATTTCAAAAAATTGTGTGGACCAGAAATTCTGAAAAAACTTTGGTTTGAAAATCAAAACAAATGTATTGAATGGAGTCAAAATGTTTTGTTCTTACACAGTTCAATACTAACCTGTATTTCCCCATAGTGGTGGATTGCCTTATGGGAGCTATAGTTTGGGAGCCTGATACCCCATTCTCCCTTATGGGCCAGTTTTCTTGGCTGGATTACATCTCCCATAATGCATCCAGAGTCATCTGACTCTCATTCTGTACCACACAATGCAAAATCCACATTGCATTATAGAAGATGTAATCCTCCAGGGACCCCACAGGAGAGAATGGGGGCTGGAACTATAGCTTTCGTAAAGCAATGCACTAAAGGGAAATGCAGTTTAATGCCTTGTTGAACTGATCTGAAATGAAACATTTTGTGTCAGTTATAAAAAAATGAAATATTCTAATCTGGGTTGTCCCAAAATGTTATATTTCATTTAAATTTTTGCAACCAAAAAAATGATTTTTTTTTTTGCAAAACAAAAATTTTACTATGTACAACTGCATTTTCCATTGGAAAATCATTCCAATGGAAAATTCCTGTCCAGCTCTAGAGAAGAGGTTGAAAAATTGATTTCAGAGGCAACAGGTAAAGAAAAGGAAAGGTCAGTGTTGAATCCAAGCAGCATCTGCCAAAAACTAATGGATGCTATGAAATGAGTCATGTTATCCAGATCCTGGAAAAAAGCAGCCCAATACATGTGGACAGAAATAAACTATAATCTACTATTCAAGTGACTTGTAAAGCATTTGATAATCTATGGACCGGTTGTATTTCATGTTATTTCAGCGTTTACATGGTGTCTTAGAAGAAGTGTAAGAGCTAGTATCAAACTGATAGTAGGGGAGTGACTATGCAAATGAGATGACATCATTTAATATCACTATGCTAATTCTCTGGTAATCTTTTGAGCATGCCCAGTGTTCCAGAAGCCCAAGCAGTCAGGTTGTGCATTTATTTAATAAAAAATGTTGTCATGCCTTCTCATCTGCCAAACCTGACAGCTGATTATTCACTAAATATTATATGGAACTCCTTTCACTTGCCTGCCAGGCTCCAGCTTTCAAAATGATCCATAAAGTCCATTAGTGACTGTGCAAAGAGAGAAAATAATACAATCGGGGCCTCTGAGTTAATGGGAAATGTAATTATAAGGGAAAAGTAGAACACTTTGTGAAATTTATTAATGAAATTTCTATACAAATTTCTCCCAGGATTGTCAGATTTCATGGAAGTGTCACTCGTGGAATTTTCCTTTATTTTATTCAAATGCAACTTTTAAAAAATTACTAATAATATTTGAGAGAGTGACAGGAATAAAAGGAGTATTTAAAAAAAGGTTTTTTTTGTAATGTAATGGCAGAGCAGGTGTATGAGATGATGGGTTTGACTTTGGTTGTTCATAGCAGAGGTGGGAAGAGAATAATTGTTACGATGACCCCACGTGGCCATCCCAAGAAGCAAAACCACCTGTGATCATGATGATTAATTAATTTCATGGAGTCTAGGGTGGGTTAGCGCTGGTGCAGGAGGGGGAGGATGGCAGGCGGAGATATGCACGGTGTGTTGGATGAAAGCAGGGAGAGATTCCAAGGGGGCTGGGATGAAGAGAACATGTGTTGTTAGGAGGTTGTGCATTAGCAGCATCACTTCAGTATTTTCAACTAACAGTAACAGCACAAAGCTTTGTGGACAGAAACTTTGCCTTTGGTTCACAGACAATGTTATAAAAATCAATCCTTTAGTTTCTTGACCAGCAGAAAGGAATTGTATTGGAAGAGCTGCAGAGAAGCAAACTAGTTTTTTCTGAGCCTTCCATCTTCCTTTAGTGTCATTGAGCAAGGGCTGCTGATCTGCCAGTGAAAATATTTATTGCTATTCCATATATGTCACTGTCCTGCTGCCAGAGGTATATGTACTCATCAATCAAACAGAACTACCCACCATGTTTGATTTAGGGTCGCTGAATCAAATCTGTTTGTGGATTCCTATAGTATAAAACATTTTGTTAGAGATTAATGCTCTGATTTGCATGAAGCTCAAGGGAGTTATATCATTATTTTCCTTGGTAGATTTACTCTAAAGTTAAAAAAAATGCAACCTGATTTTTGCTCTGTCTGCAATATGTTTGACTTTGGGGTCTTGTGCTTTGCTATCTGATCTTAACATTAACTTTCTCCCTTGTGCTTCTGGGTGGCATTCCTCACATTTGGAACCTGGTGGAAGATGAAGCGATTAAACCTCAGCGTGCTTCTGGTCTTGGCAATGGGTCTTTCCCAAACACATTCCGGTGAAAGTGCTAGAAAACAAAATTGAGGTTGCTCTCTGACATCTGTTTCAATGTATTCTCCATGAAGGATATCCAGTGGGAGGATAAATGTCTACAAAACTGGTCACTTGTAAGAACGATAATGCACATTACCAAGGTTGCTAACTTACTGCAATACTGGCCGTATCAAATGTAGTTCCAAATATATCTGTCTCTGTTAACAGACATTTTCATTCTATATGGAGAAATCCTTATTTTTATTTAAAAGTATAGACTCTAATCCTCTTTCTTTTAATACCCACAATTTGCTGCTGTTTGGGATGCTAGCCAACCTCGTATCTCATAACTGCTTAGTTTATATTCAAAAGTGGAAAGCAATTGATTAAGCTTCCTCTTCCATAACCAATATTCTTGATATAGCTACTAAAAATATTTAACTGGATTTCTTTCATTATGGAAGTCACTGGGCTGCTGATTCTGCTCTCACTTATCCTTGTGTAAATCTGAAGTAACACCACTGACATCAGTGTAGTTATAGCTATGTAGAAGTGTTGTAAGTGATCTATCCAGGCCTGTTTTCTTCACCTTTTTCATAAATTAAAATTTTAGTTCAAAGCTTCAGCTAGTGTAGATCAGTATTGCTCCTCTGAAGTCAATGGAGCTATACTGATTTATACCAGCTAAGGATCTGGCCTGAGGGTCTGAGTCAATGCTGTATTGCTGCAGCTTCATACCAGTCAGTATAAAGCCACACTTTCAGAACAAGAGCTCAGACCCCATGGCTGTACCTTTTGTCTTATTGAATCTTTACAAAAAGAACAGGAGTACTTGTGGCACCTTAGAGACTAACAAATTTATTAGAGCATAAGCTTTCGTGGGCTACAGCCCACTTCTTCAGATGCATATAGAATGGAACATATATTGAGGAGATATATATACACATATTGGTTATGTGTGTATATATATCTCCTCAATATATGTTTCACTCAATATGCATTCGAAGAAGTGGGCTTGTAGCCCACGAAAGCTTATGCTCTAATAAATTTGTTAGTCTCTAGGGTGCCACAAGTACTCCTGTTCTTTTTGCGGATACAGACTAACACGGCTGCTACTCTGAAACCTGAATCTTTACAGGAAGTCAGGCTAGGTGATCACAATAGTCCTTTCTGGCCTTATAATCTACACATCTAAGACTCTTTCACATCACAATGAACAAACACTTTCTTCACAGCTGAGTTGACCAAATACTGCGTGTTTTGGCAGTTTTCTTCCACTTAATACAGTACAGCTAGGTTTAATGTTGGCGAGTAGCCAAAGGTTACCATTGAAAAGTAGGTATTGAGCAGTGTGATTAATGAAGGTACAGTCACTTTACTGACATAGACTTTGCTTCATTTCCTCAGAGTTCAAAGCAGGCAAATTACTTAGAGCTTTAATACAAAAAGCTCTTAAAATACCTTGTTTAGTGATGTGTTGTGAGCGGTGAGGTATTCATCATTTTCATGTTTTTATCAACAAGATTAATTAAACACCCTCTGAGATTACATGCATGCTTGTAACCCAGCCTATCTTTAGGAAACGACGTGGCATATGTAGAGTTTATCTCCAACTGAGACGAATTTAACTGAAATGTTCCATCCACTTAATATGTTTAAGTTGATTTCTCTGACCAAAAAAACAACAACAAAAAATAGCAAACGCATTTCAAATGCATGCACAGGAACTAAAGTAATTTATCTCTCTTTTACCCACAATAGTACCCAATGGTCTTTCTTTGGGACTGTCTTGGAGGTAACATCAAAGCCTTCTCTGTGTCCATGACCACTACAGAGGCAGTTGACTAAATGACCCCAAATTTGCACCACAAAGTCAAACATACACCCTTTTGTGGCATAGCAATGTTCAAGACAATCTCCCTACTTATATAGATTTTGGAGCACTTTGGAATGTAAAAGCAGCTCTTTTGGGGGAGATGTATCTCAGCAACTCCTTGTTTAAGTGGCTCCAAATTTCCACCATGAGGTCAACCCCACCCCATTTTGTAGCATACCAGTTTTTCAAGACATTCTGCATAGGTATGTGGATTTATAACAATTTGGACATTAACATCAGTAACTGGGGTCGGGGCTTTATTTAAGGAAAGCTTGAGTAAATGACACCCGTCTTTTACCACTAATTCTATCCCTGGCCTTGATGGGGCATAGCAATTTTCAAAACAAAACAATCAAAGTATACATGTGAATTTGAGAGCACTTTGAATTACCAGCCCTTAGGCAAAACTCTCTGCTTTTGGGACTAGATTTCCAAAAGGAGCTTCTTCATGGCCCTAACTCCAAAATGAATGCAGACAGTAGGAATTGAATTTGCACTGCATGGACCTTGCTCTGGTTCAGTGCCCTGAACTACCCAGCACCTCAAGTCGCGCAAAATGTGTGTAAACCACTGTAGTGCATAATCAAAGGCTCAAGCCAGTTTGCAGAGCTAACTTTAACCCCTAATGACTTTTTAAATATTGCTTTTAAAATATTCTGGAAATTAGCTGAGTTCAAACTCAATCGAGTGATATAGGTTTGGGGCAGATCTGTGACACAGTTTGAACCCTAGGTGTGCACAAAAAAGTTGTAAGAACTGAGAAATTTTAACAAATCAATTTTGGGGGATAGCTTGGGAACCCTTTGAACAAATTTTCCTTGCTAACCCTAGCCTGGGCCACAGTGACAAACTCCAGTTTACAAGGCAATATGGATATGTGTGTGGAATTCAGAACATTTAGGGGAAAAAACACCTTTTTAAACAGTAAACTGGTCTCAATCTGAACTATCATGAAGCTAGCGCAATAATTGTCACACATCAGTTGTACTAGAGAATGAACCAACTAATTCGTATAAGCGAAGAAACTCCCTAAATCTTCAGCCAATATTCAAAACAAATTAACCAGAGCCATCCTTGAGGTCTGAAAATGTTTGGTTATCTTTTTATTTGTTTATTTCTTTTAATTTATCTGAACTTCTTGATTTCATTAAAAAAAAAAAGAGCTAAAACATGGTGGGCCAGATTCTGAAACCTGACTCATGTAGAGTTTTATCTTACTCTGTGAGTAGCCTCATTTATTTCAATGGACCTACTCAAGAAGTAAGGGGACAGAATTAGATCCTGTGAGAGAGGCTGTTCCATGATACTTCAGGGTTGGCCAGACCTGGGAAGTATACATACTTCACACAAAAACTGGATGCTGAGAGATTTCAATTCTGATTTCTAGATCAAACAGATTTAACTAAATCTGGATAAATGTCCATTCCATACTGAAACCTCTAAATCCAAACCAAACTTTTCTTGTTGTTGTTCCATCACTATCTCCCACTATCTTTAAATTTCTGATATTTATATGTAAAAATCCCCGTAACAACAAATAGTAAAGGAAATGGAAAAAGAAGAATGTCAGATCCCTGTGTGGCATGCTTCTTCTTTACAGCTGTTGAAACTCTTTGCTGAGGGCAGCACTACATGCATAATACTTCAAAGGTAGAGGATGCTGTGGAGAAGTCCATGGATTCTCCTGCCTTTGAAGTCTTTGAAGTATTTGGGAGCTGCTCTCCACAGACAGAAACTTGCAGCTCTGAAAATAGACTTTGGGGGCCCGATTCTAGTCTCTGGTGTGAATTAGGAATAATTCCACTGGAGCCAATGGAATTATTCTTGATTTCCACCACTGTAAATGGAATCAGAATCTGGATGTAAATCTGCTTACATACAGGCTGCAAATAGATTTAAAGTCTATTTTATAAAATAACCAATTTCTTTTTGGTGACAGCACATAGCCAAAAGAAGAGATGTTATGACTGGGTCTTAAACTGACATTCAAAATGCCAATTTTAGCTCACACTAGGTATTTAGGATTATTGGCATTTCAAAGCCCTAGAGTACTTTTTATTCATAGTATGTTAATTAAAATGAATACAAAGATTCATATATTTGAAAATGACCATTTTCTTCCTACACCTTGATGGAGCTAAGCAGTTCCAACTCATGCATCTGTTGTGCTAACACACACAGAGCAGTAAAAATGTTAAATGTCCACACAGACATGTATCTGTGATAAGAGTTAGGCTGTGGTTAAGAAACTCTGATTAGAGTTTTATGCGTAAATATTGAGTGAATTGTTTTAGATCAGTGTAGAGAAAGAAGAGGGAGGCTATTGACAAGGTTTCACTTCTAGTTCTGTACTGTGCTGCCTACAGTTGATCCAGTGATTTTCTGGTAACACTCTTCAAAGTGTGTGTTGTTCCTGTCCACATAAGGACTGTTCACTAAGAAGCTTTCCACGTTTAACTGAAGAAGGCAATTAACAGAAACCAGCAGCCTCGTTACTGTCTTGGCTGGTTTCTTCTTCACCACATTCCAGAAAGGGGATATGCCCAGGACAATTATTAATCCAAATTAAAATCTTTGCCAGACAGATTGGCTTCTCTTTTTTACATTTCATGTTTTAAATTGCTATATATGCCCAGAAATTAAGTGTTAACTCCTTAGTATAAGTTAAATATTAAGTGAAAGTATATTTGTAAGAAATATGTAGGGTTTTTTTAGTTTTAGTTAGTTTTAAAACACACAAAATGTGACCTGTCCTAGGCTCTGTGGAACAGATTTGTCATAAATCAAAAATTGTGACTCATAAAGAGATGGTATACCAGCAGCTGCTCTCCACTCCAAAGCAGAAAATAACTAACCAACTAATTTCCCTTTGACTACAAACACCTACCAGCCCTTATCATGGCTCTTCATTCCCAAAAGATGGTGTATGAAGAGTAAAGGTCAATGGATCTTTTGGCCTAAAGTTGGGTATGTATGTTTTAAAGTTGATGGCCCCTGAGGGTATGACTACACTGCAATTAAAAAACTGTGGCTGACTCAGGCTTGCGGTTCTCAGGCTGCGGGGTTATTTAATTGCAATATAGACTTCCAGGCTTGGGCTGGGGTCCAAGATCTAGGACCCTGAAAGGTGGGAGGGTCCCAGAACTCAGGCTGCAGCCCAAGCTGGGAAGTCTACACTGCAATTGAACAGCCACAGCCTGAGACCTGCGAGCCTAAGGCCTGGTCCACACTACCCCCCCACTTCGGACTAAGGTACGCAAATTCAGCTACGTTAATAACGTAGCTGAATTCGAAGTACCTTAGTCCGAACTTACCGCGGATCCAGACGCGGCAGGAAGGCTCCCCCGTCGATGCCGCATACTCCTCTCGGCGAGCTGGAGTACCGGCGTCGACGGCGAGCACTTCCGGGATCGATCCCAGAACATCGATTGCCTGCCGCCGGACCCTCCGGTAAGTGTAGATGTACCCTGAGTCAGCTGGCGTAGGCCAGCCATCGGTTTCTTATTTCAGTGTAGCCATACCCTGGGGGAGAATAACCCTGCCTATCTTGTATACTGAAGGGGCTCTGGCTCAAGCGCTTTTGCTGGCTGCAGCTGTGGCAGCGTTACACAGAGGCTAAGAGATAGTTTTGTTCTTGTGGCTTTCTCTGTGTATTATATGGGAAGAAAGTGGTCAAAATTAGTCATAGAATAAAGGAAAGGAAATCAATACATGTTAGTTCTTTTTGCTGCTATTCTGGGGGCAAGTCAATCACCTTGCATGTTACAATAAGCTACATGTAATAGGATGGGCACTTCAGGAGAGCTGCAATTTAAAGGTAAATGGTAAAACAGTGTTACATTTTATGCGTCCTTGTACCAGGGAGTTGCTTGCGAATTTTAAGTGTACAGGAAAAAAGAGAAACAGAGAGAAAAAATGGGGGTGTGAAATGCAGTGAGAACACAGCACTCTATGTTGGCCAGTGTGTGTGCTGCTGAGCAGAATGCTGAAATTTTCAGAGAGACAAGAAAAGATCCAAAAAAGAAGAAATGCTGAAGTATGAGGTAAACATTAAACAAATGGTCATGAAGGAAGTGCTAGAATCCAAGAGTGATAAATTAATCTTTTGCATCTGAGGAGTGCATAATGATAGAAATCTGAGAGAGAAAACACTACCAGACAAGAAGTAAAGAACAGAGCCCTTTAGTCACTCTTTCAGTCATTTTATTAAAGTGACAATCGCTAGCTGGAAATTAAATGATCAGTGTTTGTTTTCAGATACTGCCATGTTGTGGCAAGTATGCTTGATTGAAAGCTTGATATACAAGGCGGCAATCAGTGCTAGTTGTTTACCCTGGGGAAAAAATGACAACAAGTATGGCTTTGTCACATCAAGAAATGCAAAAATCATAAATTTTAGTTGAAAAGGGGAAGCCAAGGTACAGAATAGTTTAATTAACATTATGTTTATTTTACATTAGAAAAATGCTAAATAGCTTTCATGAGTGGTTTATGGGTATGTAAAGACAGAAAACTTAAAGAACATGCAGAATATATCATATACATTTAAAAAAATAAAATACTAGTTTTGATAAGGCACATTACTCATTCTTATATTGTATGGTTTGTAACCTTTAAGAGAACAGGTTACTCTCCCATTTTCCATTATGCTGGACATATACTGTAGAGAACAACATTTGTAAAAGTTCATTGCACCTCCATCATGGGCTGGCAGAAGTAACTAAAACCATAACTTTTACGAAAAACCTTGGGACAAATAGGCTGTCTTAGTAATAGTGAAAGCTCTGGGTAAGTGCAGCCCAATCAGACATCTTAGGGTTTTATCTGTCTTCGGGTTTAATACTGCCATCCATCACCATAGTATCTAAGACTTCCAAAACTGATGGCAATAGTGAAGTCTGTAATGGACTTCATGGAGTCTTTGGCACCTCTCCTTTTGGGGTAAAAACTCTGCTTGAAGTAAGCTTTTTGTTTTCTTTGGTTTGATTTGTTTGTTTCAGTTGTCTTTTCTTTTTTGGAGCAAGTGTTTGGGGATCAAAGTTGTATATCATTCTTGCTATGGTGAAAAGACTTTTTCAAAGTGGAAGGTTTTTTCAGCATTTTTTAAAAGACAGAGTCCAAATTTGCCTAATCTCCTCTGGAAATTCACTCCATAGCCCTACAAGATTATTTCCCCTTTCTCATCCTTCCTTTCCTCTGGGCATTCACTTACTGTCATTCTCAATTTCTTCTCTTTAAACCCCACGCCAAACTATCACAAACAAACCCCTTCCTTTTCATGATCCCATCAAGCCTTATGTGTTTATTAGTGATAGGTTTGAGGTCTGATGGACTTGGGCAGCTCTTTTATTTAGATCTTCCAGTTTTCTGTAGTCAAAGGATACCAAAAATCACATATTTACCTTTGAATGGAGAAGCCAGAATGCAAGTGGCAATATCATCAGGGAAGGTAAGGGATTTTAAGGGAGTGGTAAGGATTGGTGGTCACAAAGGAAAAAGATAGATAAAGGTTAGACAGAGGGAGTTGTAGAATCTGTTAGGGGTTGAAGAGAGGGAACCTGGAAGACAAATAAGGGATTCTTCCCAAATCCTAAGAAGGGTCAGTTTGATTCAGGGAAAGAGTTGCACTTCAGGGAAGTTCTGTGTTCCGAAGAAGTGAAGGAATCACTAATCTTTATCAGACAGTGATAAAGTGGATGGATAATTTGGGATAGTGAGTCATAGTAGTGACTCAAGCTATGTTATTAAAAAGTACTTCTGTTTCTGTCTATATATGGTAAGCAGAATCAAACTTGATAAAGAATTTGGGTTAATATTGTACTGACACTATCCAGCAATGAAACTTTATTCCTTTTGTGCTTTGAACACCATCACTCCGTCACACACCCACTACTCTATAATAACTAACAGACTGCAGGATCCTGAATGGTTCTAAGCCCCTCTGGAGAGAACCTGAGCATCATAAACTCCTAATGAAGTCATTGGAAACTTAGGGCACCCAGCCCCTCTCAGGAGCTATTGGCTACCTTGCAGAGTTGGATCTATTGCACCAAAGGAGATGGCCACATAAATTCTATTAGGATGAGAAACCAGCAAATGGCAAATTGCAAATGTGTTATTCATGTCCTGGTGCACAGGCCACAAACAGGATATGGTCATATCAAAAGTGGGTGTATTCTTTCACAGAGGAGTTCACTGGAATTCTGACCTTCCAAACTATTGGCCAAATATGCTGTTTGCATGCAAAATTTACTACATCTAAGGTGATATAAGCCACCACTCAGCCTGTAGCTGAATATCATCTGATGGAGCAGCAGCCAAGTCTAAATCATAAGACAGCACAGAGGGACAAGGGAAGTGCCACTATTACTGTATGAAATCTGTGATAATGAGGAAGAAATGAGTGATTGGTAGGACCCTCCAGTCTGCTGCATCCACCAATGTGATCAGGAGAGTTTGCTCAGACAGCAAGCAGCCCTAACTCCCAGCAATCAGCAGAACATGCAGGTAGGTGAAGAGCACAGCAAATACACAGGTTCATTGAAGTGACTGCTGTGAAGGACTTGGAAGATGGCTGTAATATTTTATGAATAGTATATGTTTGTGTGTTTGTTTGATTGTTATTGTATCATGGCAACTTAAGGAGTAATGCAGGGGTCGGCAACCTCTGGCACATGGCTCTCCAGGATAAGCACCCTGGCGGGCCAGGCCAGTTTGTTTACCTGCCACATTGGCAGGTTTGACCGATCGTGGCTCCCACTGGCCGCGGTTCGCTGTCCCAGGCCAATGGGGGCTGCAGGAAGCAGCGCGGACCAAGGGATGTGCTGGCCTCAGCTTCCCACAGCCCCCATTGGCCTGCGACGGCAAACTGCGGCCAGTGGGAGCCGCGATCGGCCAAACCTGCCGACGCGGCAGGTAAACAAACTGGCCCGGCCTGCCAGGGTGCTTACCCTAGCGAGCTGCGTGCCAGAGGTTGCCGACCCCTGGTGTAATGCAAACAGGAGTGGACAGCAGGCAGGCCAGGGAGGGAGACCATAGGCTTCAGATAACACCATTCACCAATACTTAAAAGGAAAATGCAGGTGTCAATTCCTTTGAAGTTTACTTCTGTGACTTGTCCCGCCTGGAGAGGTCCCAGCCTGTAACATTGGGGGAGTTTCCTGTGGGAAAATTGAAACAGAGAACTTCAGAGTGGGTAAACATCTGAGCTCCTGAGCTCAGGAGAGGGTACAGACTGTCCATCCAGAGCTAGAAGTGGAGGTGTTTGGATAACATGCATGCAGACTGTTGTTTCTCTTGTTATGCTGTGCCAGCAATGCCCCTCTGCCATGTACATTGCCAAACCGGACAGTCTCTACATAAAAGAATAAATGGACACAAATCAGACGTCAGTAATTATAACATTCAAAAACCAGTTGGAGAACACTTCAGTCTCCCCGGTCACTCGATTACAGACCTAAAAGTCGCAATATTACAACAACAAAACTTCAAAAACAGACTCCAATGAGAGACTGCTGAATTGGAATTAATTTGCAAACTGGACACCATTAAATTAGGCTTGAATAAAGACTGGGAGTGGATGGGTCATTACACAAAGTAAAACTATTTCCCCATGTTTATTGTCCCCCCCCACTGCTACTCACACCTTCTTGTCAACTGCTGGAAATGGGCCATTTTGATTACCACCACAAAAAGTTTTTTTCTTTTTCTTTTCTCTCCTGCTGGTAATAGCTCACCTTAACAGATCATTCTTGTTATAGTGTGTATGGTAACACCCATTGTTTCATGTTCTCTATGTATATATATATCTTCCTACTGTATTTTGCACTGCATGCATCCGATGAAGTGGGTTTTAGCCCACGAAAGCTTATGCTCAAATAAATTTGTTAGTCTCTAAGGTGCCACAAGTACTCCTGTGCTTTTTGTGTTCCTACTGTTGAGATTAAACAATACTTTGTTTGGAAAAGTCTGTTGTATGCCACTGTATTCAGACACTGATCACAGCTCTTGAAAGGAAGTTTTGCGAGGCAGGCAAATCCAGTCAATCCTGTGGAACTATCATGGTTGTTGCATGGGATAGTGCACCCTGGGAACCTGATCTAAAGAGTAGGAGATTAACAGGATTCTGTCCCAGAGAGGAGAAGGCTCAGGACCTGTCACCTGGAGGGGTTGCACTCAGAGAGACCGAGAAGTGTCAAAGGTTCATGCAGCTCAGAACTGCAACAGTTGCTACTAATCCAGAATATTCTGGCCTAGTTTTGGGCATGTAAGTGAAAGAATGATCTACAATCTACCAGAACCAGAGAATACCAGGGAGCTCATGAGCGATGCAATTTTTAGAATGACTCGATCTGGATAAATCTAAACTTTTGAATGCTTACCAGAAATGAACTGCTGAACTTTGTGAGGTTTGTCCATCAAGCTGGCACATATTGTTCTCAAGTAAGTGGGAGCTGGAGGGTATAATACAGCCTAAAGGAATTCCGGTTAGAAAGGATTCAAGCTAACAAAATTGATATACTATAATCTGGAAAGTCACTGCTTCTGGTGTGATTGTTTCCAGGGCTCTTAGAGGTGGTCTTTTACTGAATATCTTTTACTCCTGCTTACTGTAGAGGTGCACTAGATTTTTCCATTGCTACTCAGTTTGATATTAAAATGATGAAATTGTAAATCAATAATCTGTTTTACTCTTTGGCATTTAGGCCTCTTTTTCATGGTAGATAATCTCCTAAAAAGAATCATTTGTGCTTCTTGCTGCGACTAAAAAGAAATACTTTCCCTTTCAAAATCATTGCAGCTTTAAGCACCTTCAAAAACCCAGTTTGTTTTCAGACAAGATACACACAACAAAGACCTGATAGCACAATACTTCCACATGTAGAACTCCTATCTGTCTGCCACTGTCACTAACATTCTGGAGCAGAACTGACATGAATATGAATGTCACACATACAGGGGCTTACAGGATCAGGACCAAAAAGACAAAGACTTATCATGTGGAATATTCTTAGCACTATGGGAATTTTAACCAAACCCTTCATACGTTGCACCAGTACAGATGACAGTAGAAGCAATTTTATTCTGATTTACTTCTCATTTAAGTGCCCCCATGATGTTATTAGAATATTAAATTTAACATGCTATTTAACCTCACAGCAGTTACTTTTTAATTACTTCTAATTAGACTGAATATTAGCCAAGAGTTGGTGTCTTGTGGGTTATTTCCATTAGGAGTAGAAATTGATGATGGACGTCAGGTACTTCTTTGCTGCAATCCTTTTATTTAAAAGAATGTACAAAGTCCTGTTTCCTTGAACACAGTAGGAACCAAACAACAGGAGACAGTATCTGTGCTCGCAGTTCCAAGACCCTTTCCAACCAGTACTCTTCCCAAAAGCTCACTCTCTTGGCTTTTTCTCAGAGTCAGACTACAAGTGTGTCTCTCAGGCTTCCTTGCTGTTTTCTTCTTGTGCTTCTGTGGTGTTTCTGCTGCTTCTCTCTCTCACACACATAGACAGCTCCCTCAAACAATACCAAGCTCCTCAGTTTGCATTCAGGCCCCAGTGAAACACTTCCACACATATAGCTCAAATTCCTCACAGGGCTTGCATCTGACCTGTAACTCCTATTGTTTCAGGTATTTTATTCCATAAAGAAACTTAACTGCTTTTACATTTATGCTGGATGAAGAGTGACTGTTATGCCCACCTACCTCAATAAGGTTTTACCCAACCCCCAGCATAAGAATGGATTCAGAAGAAGAAAAATAAAAAAGCTGGACTTGATTCAGCTTGTTGTCCAAATCCTGTTGCATTAAGTTGTATAGTCATTTACCAAGCACAGTTATCAGGACTATTTGCCCTTGTAAATACTCTATATTAGTCAGCAGATGGCATTCATTGTACATTAACTATTCCATCACATACTTTAAAACACAAAGCATATGGTTTCCTCAAAGAGACACATTATTTCCTCATTTGCAGTTCAGTGTTAATTTGTGAACTATTTAGTGATAATCAAAGAAGGTGATATTTCATTCCCATTTAGTTTGTGTAACAGATTTAACTGAGTATACAATAGTGTAAAATACTGCTAAAGCCTATTTGAGCAGACTGGCTTCTGTGGTGTAGAAGCTTATGGAAGGTCATTCTCTGTCTTTTGGCAGGGAGCTCAGCTGTGTTGCAGAAGCATTTTGGATGAGGTTCATGAGTGCCTCCAGCAAAGTGCCAAAAGGGGGTGACATCTCTTTCTCCTCTAATCGTGACTTAACAAAGGTCAAAAGCTCACCTAACATAGCTTTAGAAACTATTTCTGAATCCTCAAAGTTAATCTAAACCAAAATGGGGTAATGATGGCATATCCCCTCATCGTCAAGTACTGATAATCTGCACAGACTGCCCTTTCAGTATCCCTGGAGGGGAATCTAGCCCTTAGCACACAAACCTGATGCACATACTGTTCTCTGGCTATCCTCACACCTATGCTCAAACCCATCTGTCAGGATGGCAGCATGCCGGCTCATAAGGTGTTATGCCTGCTCAACAGAGTATAAATGCCAGATAAAGATTGCTTTGCAAACCAGAGTGCAGAATGCAGAAGTGTCATTTTTATCTACAGGGGGACAATCCTTGTGGAAAGCAAAGATAAAATTAAGGAAATATGCTTCAGTCCAAGTGATCACAGCTACGGATATTTTAGGAGAGCTGTAATAAGAAATTTGCACCACTGCAAAACCAGCAATAAATTCTATGTTTAGTGATTGAATGAATGAACCATTTTGTGGTTTCAGTTTAAACTTGGATTTTTCAATGTTGTACATTAAAATGAAAGGTAATTTTGCTGGTAATAAATTGATCTTTCTGCCAAAATTGCAAATTGTTTGACAGACATTTTTAAAAATAGATTTTAATCTTTCCCTATGAAAATTTTATTCTTGAACACCCACAAAATTCTGGGGGGTTTTATATAAATGTTCTTGGTGCAAAATCTGCACAGTTCTAATTATTGGCCAAATTCTCTGCTTGTTTCAGTGGGCTGAACGCCACTCATGCTATTGGAACTGCAGAATGTGTAGGCCAGTATCCTTTTCTTGTCTCTCTTTTTCAAACTGTTTGCTGGGACGGTGATTCCACATCTTGAGAAGGAATGGTAAATGCACATCATTAACTAGGGGCAAGGCCAAACTTTTTTACTTTTTTTTTTTTGGATGTCTCCCAGATGGAAATTTAAGGTACAAGTGGTGAACCTACAGAGTGTTGTAATCCACTATTTGTCAGTGGCTCCATATAACAATGAGGAAAGAAAAAAAAGCATCCTAAACTGCAATACACTATTAAACATACCAGTAACCTATATCCATAGGGATGTCATGACAACTTCTAGGTGCCTAATACAATGGGTTCTGGAATGGTACCCATATTTTGCCTGGGAGCCAACTGGCCACATATTTTGAGAAGCAAGCTGAAAAACCTTGCATGGCACACGGAAAGATGACACTCTTCTTTATTTTCAAGACAAAAAGGCTATGGCGTCTTATAGGAGAGCTAACTCATGATCTCCTTCATCCATCCTGCTAATTCATCTCATGCCAACTAGTGTGTCACCAAAAAAGCTTTTTTGCTGATGACTATAAAATTCAGGCACCTGGGCAGAAGCATCACCAAATCACCTTTAAAAATTATTACTATTATTAATTATTATTATAATCATCTACATGACTCACTCTTAAAAACTTATCCGTTTCCTTAGACCGGGGTAGTCAATTATTTTTTGTGAAGGTCCAAATTTCTCGGTCAAGGTATAGTCATGGTCCAGACTCCAGAGAAAATAATTTAATAAAAATAACAATAATGATAATAGGTAAATAAAAGGATTTTGGGGTCCATTCAAAAGCGTCTGGTGATCCAGATTTGACCAACGGTCCACCTATTGACTATTCCTGCCTTAGACAATGTCCTAGCTAGTAGATAACAGCCTTACCTCAGTATTTGCAGTATTGCCAAAGTAAGCACACAATAGGGAAATACAGAGAATACTTCAAATACTGTGGTAAATATGCCCAAAATTTTCACAAACAGGGGCCTAAAGTTAGACTCTTAACTCCATAGGAATGTGCCTCAAGTTGGAATTTTCAATAGCTCTCCAATTACTTCAGTGGGACTTGTGCTCCGAAGACACTTAGGTCCAGATCCTCAAAATTATTTAAGTGCCTAACTCCCATTGATTTTATTGCCTTTGAGGATCTGGGCCTTTGGCACTTTTAAAAATCCCACCCTTATGCACCTAAATGTGGATTTAGGAGCTTAACTTTAGGCCCCTTTTTGTGAAAAATTTGGGCATATCCATTTATCTTATGCAAAATGAGCTAGTTTTTAAGGGTGATCATTGTACATAGTGCCTGGAGTGTTCTACTAAATCTTATTTCCTCGTAAGTAGACATAGACCATTTCACGTGTGGGTCACTGAAGGGATCTAGCTTTAGAACTGTTCAGTGAGCCACGAGAATTCAGTCAGTGCTGCCCAGCAGCTGCTGACATACCCTGTATCATGAACAACAATTACAGACAGTGATGTGCACTGCAAGCAATAGCAAAATACTACTATGTCAGAGCTAGGGGGAAGCAGGGAGGGAACTGTACCTTAGGAAGGTGTCTCTGCCTCACAGTGATTCTCAGGGCTACGTCCAGGGTGGTATTGTTTATGCACCACCCCTTGATAAGTGCTGTATCTAATACCCCAGTCCATTCCTTACTTCATTGTCATTTTGGATTTGAACTGATTATCCATGTAAACAAATTCCTCCCACATAAGGCATAAGGTGGAATGTGTTTTCATGTTCAGTAATTACTGGGGCTGGGTAAAGGTGCATGTAAAGCCAGAAGCATCAACGATTGGCAATTAAGGAAGGAAAGAGATTTTGTCTCCTGAATCATTTTTAGGCTCTGCAGGTTCCAAGAACATAAGTTACGACAGAAAGAGAAAAGGGCCATCTGGTCCAATTTGTCTGCCTATTTATGCTGTTCTGAATCCCAATTCACTGCTTATTCACCAGACTCTTCAATCTCTTCCTTCCTCAGGAAAAAAAATAATCCACATTTCCTAGAGATTCATACATACTTTTGGCTGATCATTTTCCCAAGCACTTTTGAAAGTGTTACTTTAGTCCCTATATTCATCAGCATATTTATGAAATTGTTCTGTTTGCATTTTATTTTTGTTCCTAATTTTGGGATTTATATTCCATGGATTTTTAACCTATTATTGGTATGAACAATGTATCTTAGTGCACATTATGCTATCAGTCTGTCTTGCCATTTTGAAAACTTCTGTTGCATGGTCTTTCAGACCCCTCTTTTCCAATGAAAATAATCCCACGGCCCTTTTCTTTATATTTTATTTGGTTAGATCCTTTTTGCTCTGCTCTGCACTCTTTCTGAGGCAATAGTATCCACCATACGTTATGTTATTGTCACCAGCACTGTAGAGCATGCTCTGGAAGGCTATGTTTGAAACTGAATTTCAGATGAACAGTCAATAAACTTGGTCAATAAATATATATCCATGTGCTTACAAGGAAGTAACTCTACATCTGAGACAGGGAAACTATTATTATTATTTATTATTATAAAGATTTGTAAGGTGCATATAATCACATTGTCTTAACATATGTTGCAAAAGTTTAAAAGAACCAAACAGCATCACATGAAGGGGTATGTTGGCGGGAGTCCTAATAATCTGTGACCTCTGTAGCAGCCAGATTCCTTGATGACACTCAGAATACTGGATTCACCATTTAAAATATTTTGCGGGGATCCAGCACCTGCTGTTGTTGCGCCATAACTTTTGCCCTGAACATTGCCAAGATGGGGCCCAAAGATTATTCATATTTCTGATGGGACTGAACTCCAGAGGTGAGGGCCTGTCAATGCCAATGCCTTGCCTCCACTTAACCTCTACTTTCACCACAGGGTATCTAGCCCAAGTGCTCCCTCTGAATCTAATGACTGCATACAAGGGAAATGGTGTCTCTGAAGTGGCTGGGACACAGATAGTTTAGGGCATGTAGGTCATGGGCAGCACCTTGGATTTCATGCAGAAGAGAATTAGCAGGCTGTGGAGGGTATGGAGCATAGGTAAGATGTGCTTTTTTCTGGTCTTCTCTACCTAAAAGGCATACAATTGCATGATGTACCAGCTGGAGCTTTTGAGTGGTCTTAAAAGTTAGCCCCAGTTATAGTATGGTGCAGTAGCTCTGAGCTGACAAAATGATGTGTTGTCATAGTAAGGTTTGCTTGTGAGAAAAGTGGTTGCATTTTTGGTCACTGCTGATATTTGGGCATCAAGAAGCAGGGAGGAAAAATCCAATAAAATACTGAGTCTATGATGACAGGTGGGCAGATACCTTCAACTGAAGAAGGGGACGTTATCTTGACCATTTCCTCAGCTGACCAGCATCACTGACAGTTTATCTGTATTGAGCCTGAGGCAGTTGGATTTCATCCGGGTCCTGTCTTTGCCAGATGTTAGGAGAGCAGGGAAACAATTCTACCATGGTCTATTGAAAAAGTGTCATTGATATGTTGACGGCATTACAGCCCATACCTCTTCATCAGCCTTCTAAGTGGTTTCACATAAATACTGAACAAGAGTGATTACAAGATAGTCATGTGGAACTCCACAGCTGCTAGGCCTCAGGGAGAAAGAACATTTATCAAGCAGCGCCCCTGTGACCTTCAGCCTTGCTGACAACAAAACAGTGCTCTGTGTGAAGCCATTTTTAGTCAGTTCCATCCACCCCCCCTCATAATCAAATAACAATGTTAAAGGCTGACGGCAGGTCTAGTAATATCAATCAGGGATGTCTGTCCTCTGTCCATTGACCTGAGGCGATATATAAACATTGAGAAGATCAATAATGTTTCTGTGCCACAGCAGAGTGTGAACCTTGACTGATAAAGAGCCAAAAAAATCAGAGGATGTCAGGTGTCGCTGCAGCTGGCCAGCCACCATTTCTCAATAACTATCCCCAGGAAAGGAAGATTGAGGACTAGGAATTACTTGGTGCAATTTTTGCTATCCAGTCTCCCCAACCTCCTCTCCGAGCAAGGGCTAGACTATGGTATTGTTTAAGAGTTGTCAGAAGTTTGCACTCTCTCAGGGGAGACATCCACAATTTCTGTTAATAATGGGTTCAAGCAATTTCTAATGGTTTTAGCCAGCTAAGAAGAGTAAGGTCCATCTCACAGATGTTTAAGCAAAGCTTACTCAATACACTCAGTAAAAGAAGAAAGATGCTAAGAAAGTGACCCCAGATGAAATGTAGTCAGTGGAAATAAGTTGCTTATTCCCTCCAGCATTGTTACTGCTCCTGTGGTTTGAATGAAATTGTTGTGTATCCACTCAATTTTCTCTGTAAAGTCCAATAGAAATAGAAGCCATTCAACTGATCCACAGAGATCCAGGACAGAAAAAGATCACATTAGTTAACTTGTCTGGAAATAGCTCCTTGGCATGTGAAATTTCTGTTTGCAAAAGAAAAATAAACCTGCAAAAATTGTGGTTTAAAAATGAAGAAAACATGATGTACACCTTATTGTAGATTATTAGAATTACTACAGTGACCAGCCTGAACATTTCTCTGAAAGAAATGACAAACAACATCAATCTATGGCTCGAATAGTTTGGCTTAATGCCATAACAATCAATTAGTAAGTAAACAGTAGCTTGATATTTGGAGAGTTTTCTGTAAAGCATGTGGAAGCTGATGTGCATATTTCTACAGCTAAAATGTGCCATGATAATAATCTATTTTTTTATTCATGCCTTTGACCTGCTATGAAGGAAAAATACTCTTGATGGCAGCAGAATTCTAATCCTATGCATGTAATCCATGACAATGCTTCAATTAGGGTTTCATATCACATGTGAACAAGCTCTTGCAAGCAAAGTCTCTGGTGTGAGAGCTTTCATCTACTGGGGAGAGGGGGACCTAAAAATGATGTAACTCAGATGTACAAAGTGGTGTCAGAATTTTGTTGCTTTAGTGATGATGAAAAAGCTGTTATTCGAGCTGCTTCTTCTTTTGGTGTGCTCACTTCATGCACTCTCACATATGTGAAATTCTTCTAAACAAACTCAATGGTAATAATCATAGGACTCATTAGCAAAGATTTTCTCTTGCCTTTGCCTAACTGGGCAAAGTAGGAGATTGATCTTTACATGTGTTTGAACAAACATCTGGTTAAAAATGTTTCTACTTTTTTCTTCTATATGTTTTCAGTTATTTTGCTGCATAATATAGGATTGTTTTTTCCTTTTAAATGATATTTCATGATGTATGAATGATCATGGCTATAAATAAAATCAGACAATGAGAGCAGAATCCCATATAAAGAAAAGTAAGTAATATATTCTTAATGTATTAAGAAAGTTTCCTCAAACTGTAAACAGGCATATTGGTAATACATATGTTAACATATATTGGGGCCATTTTAGGAATGCCTGCACTGGAATGAAGCGGCTGGCCCAGTTCATCTGACTCGGGATCGCAGTGCTTGCTCTGCGGGTCTAAAAATTGCTATGTAGGCATTTAGACAAAAGCTGGAGTCTGGGCTTTGGGACCCTCCACCCTCATGGGGTCCAACTATGGATAAGATCCAGTCCTTTCTATGTTGATCTGATCCTGAAAAAGGATTGATTAGGTTAATTACATAAGCATTCCATTTTGATGTAATAGGGAATCTATATGTAGTTGTTGTTTCAATTTATCTGGGCATCACCTCCACTGAGAGTTATAGATATAGATATATATGAATCTTTCTAAAAATGGTCAATACTGTCTGTGGCATTGATTTTCACAGGGATTCAGAACTTGATCATGCTACATATATGATGCCCATAGTTAAGTAGGCTATCAATCTGAAGGGAATAACTTACACAGCATTTTCAGCATATCTACCCTGCCTCCATTCCTTGTTGTGTAAACTTCCATCCCTATTCCAGTCCCACTCCATACACACCAGGCTTTCCATGGGTTCAGACAACATCTTGGTAACACATCTTGGGGAATGGATAGCCGTTTGCCTTATGCCTGGCTGAAGACTCCAGGTTAGGCTTCCTCATAACTCCCTTATGTCGCTCCACAGAGAACAGAATTTTATTTTCCTTTTCTCCAAGGATGGACAGTAGTAAATCCCCTCAGAACAGTATAAGACCTGAATATGTTAAAGCTAACTAAGTTTATTAGAAAATCAAGAGAATATTGTAAGAAAAAACACAGGTATATGTAAGGCTTGCTGCTGAGTGTCCAGGCCACTGAAGTTACATAGATCATCGAATATAATTCTCACATTCATAGAATCATAGAAGTGTAGACTGGAAGGGACCTCAAGAGATCTTCTAGTCCAGTCTCCTGCACTTGAGGCAGGACTAAGTATTGTCTAAACCATCTACACATAGCTAGAGTTCATCTCTCAGTTTCTCTAGCCTGTTAAAATCCTATGGCTCTGTGGTGGGGCAGCTGCCCACGCCCTGAGAAAAAGGGCTGGAACAGGCCAGGGAGGCTGTGTAGGCCAGCAGCCAATCAGCAAAGGCCTGTGGACAGCCAATCAGGGCAAAGGGAGAGGCAGCCAATCAGGGCTGGGCTGGGTCCTATATAAAGGCTGCCTAGCAGAGGGGAAGGGGGTCACTCCCTGACTAGCAAGGGAGGAGGACTGGCTCCTGAGGTAAGGAGGTAGCACCTTGGACAAAGCAGTCCTGGGCAGGCTCTGGGGGAGCAGAGGAGAGCTCCAACCCAGTTACCTGCCAGGCTGTGGGCCCCTGCTAAAAGGGGTCGAGAAGGTGCATGGGGCCAAAGGGGAAGTGGACCAGGAAAAATAGGCGGACAAGAGGGGAACGAAGGAGGGCAGAGAGAGGGTCCCTGGGTTGGGACCCAGAGTAGCGGGTGGGCCTGGGTTTCCCCCTCCCCACCTTTACACTGCACCTGGCTACAGAGGTGTGATGCCAAAACAAACTGCAACTTGCCCTGAGCTGAGGGGATAGACTTTGGGGTTGTGGTTGGCCACTGAGGCAGGTGCAAGCCAGAGGACTGCAGTTAACCCCCACCCCGGAAGGGGGTGAGACTGGAGTAGTGAGCACTGCTGGAGGGCAGTATCCTGAAGAGAACGCCGCTGAGCAGGGAGCAACACGCGTCCCAGGGCAGCAGAGCAGGCGACGGGTGAGACACCACATGTCGAGGGCACTCCATGGCTGACAAGAGCTAATTCCTGGAGCAACCAGCGGGAGGCGCCAGTGGTGGTGAGTCGGAACCCTGTCACAGGCTCTCTCTGACATGCTACATCACAGGTCAATCTCCACTGTCAAGGACCTCCTTCTTTTTTTGGAATTTCTCATTTACACTCTCAGCTTCTCTGATGTAGCCAGATGTGAACTATTATTAGCTTACTAGCTATGTTGCTATCCATTGCACAGTTGACCTATTCTGGGAAGCGACTGAATCTCTATCCCTTTCTTGAAGCAAAATGCCTTTTATACTGTCTTTCAGGGGATATTGTATTAACTTTGCTGGGTATACAGGTTTATTTTTCAGCTCCCATCTCTTAACTAATTTTATTTCAAGAGTTCCTTTTATACTGCCATATACAATTATCTGCCTTCCCCCCACACAGTGATTTTGTTTCCTGCTGAAACAGGATTAATGATTAATATATAGATGTGACTCATTCAAACATAGGCGACTAGTAACTGCTGATAGTAAGGAGGCACAATTTAAAGGTTATGGTGGTATGCAGCAGGGTTCAAGGCAGGTCTCATGAGACAAAAGAGTTTTGGTTTCTAGCGCTACTTTTGATGTCATGTTTTATGATACTATGTAATAGCAGATGGAGACTGTTCTAAAAGAGAGCTACACATGAAGAAAACTGTGATTGTATGTTTTGTACATGCATTAAAAATCTTAAGATAGTTGTTCTACTATATGGCTAGCATTTAGGCTGATTTGTACGTTGCTGGCTCTGACACTTGAGATTCTTAAAAAAAGAGCACTCATAGAAATTCTTATGTATTCTGTCATTTGCTTCTTCGGTGTGCTCACTGGTACCTTAGAATAAAGTGCCAGACTCAGTCTTGTGAGTAAATATAACCCCAAGACAATGCCAACACAACTGCATACAGCTTTATAATTACAGCCAAACCAAATGAGGTTTTGATAGAACACTAATCCATCTTTATTTTAATAAAAAACACTGTTTGGAGTGAAGTCCTATCCCTCGTTCACATTCCCAAGCACTAAGATAACAAATGATTAATATTAGCACACTAGATGCATATTAATTTCATAGGCAGTGTCAAGGAATTTTCCTGATTCTAGTGGCAAAGATGCAAGCAGACCATTACAGAGCATGGAATGCAAGCACTTCCATTGGGCAAAAGCTCTGAATAATAGCAGCAGCTTAGCCCTCCAACGAGTTTGCATTTCCCAGAAAAATTCCTGCAGCTGCTCAGTGATACGGTCATTCTACCTGCACTTTGTGGTTTAGAGAAATTCAATGGAAGATGGCTGCCAAGAGACATACACTGTCTCGCAGCGTGCAAGCAGGCAGCGAAGTACACTGCTAGGCAGAGTTTGTCCAGGGAGAGCACCCAGCAAATTGGACAATAGAATGGTGACTTAGAAGCAAATTAGCAAGGTCTTGCTCAGTGCACAGAAATGTGTCATTGATTTGCTGGCTTCGAACCCTGCTAAAGTGAATGAGAATTTTATGCCCTTGAGCTGCTATATCCCCATCAAATCAAAGAGACAGCTGATCCATCTTTACTTCTGTATAACTTATTTAAAAAGACCAATCATGGGCTAAAATTGTAAGAGACCGTTTTCCTGTAACAACTGCTATATAAATGGGGATACCAGACCAAGATGCTTATTTCAGTGATCCAGTACTCCGGTCTATTTCAGAGATTTGGGCTTAATGCCCAAGTGGAAAGACCCCCAAGGACCTTAAGCCAGCTGAGAACTGGGTATATCAGAGCCTGGGCCGGCTCTACCATGTGGCCCCAAGCAAAAAAAAAAAAAGGCCGCCCAAACTGCCGAAGCACAACAACAACAAAAACGCTGGACTGTGCCACCCCAAGAATGGACGGAATGCCGCCCCTTAGCATGTGCCACCCCAGGCATGTGCTTCCTCCGCTGGTGCCCTGATCAGAGCCTAGCTCTGCCTCCTCCCCTTCCCTCACATGCTGTCTCCTCCTTGCCTCCGAGAAGCCTTTGCTTTCCCTTATGCTATACAGTGGGTTCCGGCACAGTAGATGGCAGATGCAGAAGGCAGCAGAACCATCACTGCCACTGGGGAGATTCCTTTGGCTGTTTCAAGTTCACTCTGTGCTGCATAAGCAGAGAGCTGTTCCTTAGGTCTGTAATACGAGGGACAGATAATGGTGTGATCATCTTAGACCAGGTTTACCACCTCTATCACCACTGACCTGCTACTTTCTGTTTGGCTCTGGTAGCAGAGCAGATCTATTGCATTTCTCCCCCAGACACCAGGTTCTCCTTAGCAGCCCAGCTTTTGGACACCTATTGTGTTGCTCAGTCACTTCAATTATACATTTGACCTGCTTGCTTTATGCCTGAAGCCTTAAATTTCTCTTTTCATTTTAGTTTTTGTTACACTAAAGTGCAGGGAACAAACAGTAACTAACTGTATGTTTGTTGAGGATTTCTGGAACAATGTAAGCCATAAGATATTTTTGCAGCACTACCGAAAAAGAATTAAATCTACTAGGCCAATTTTACCCCTGGTGTAATTTCATTGGAGTTAGTCGAATTACAACAGATTAATTATACCCCTAGCTTTCAAAGTGCAACAATATGCCATATCTTTCAATACCCCACTGTACACAATATGCCATACCTTCCAACCCACCACTGTATACAATACAGCATACCATCTAATACCCCACTCTATATACAGTATTTTCAGAGCTTGTAACTTATAAGTCCCTATTAGGTATCCACGTATTGTAATAGATATAATATTGAAGTATGTATCCATGTAACACTCAGCCACTGCAGGGATGGGTGCAGTAAGGTGACACTCAGGACTGGTGCACACCTGTTGTGTACTTTGCACTTGGTGGGAGAGAGCAGCTAACAACACTTTGTCCTTATCCTTTCTTTGCAAACTCTTTGCAGTGAAAACATTGCCATCAGTGCTACTTCCTGTATTTCCAATGTGGGCTGGAAGTGGCTCTCTTGTTACATAGCAAGACCACCAAAATGCCACTATGGGAATAGGGTGCATACGCTGTAGATCTACAGAAACCAGAGTGCTAATGCAAACAAACCACCTGACCTGTCCAAACTTCTTCAATCAAAAGACTTTACATATGAAATGAGGTGCCACCCCAGAATGTGTTGCTAAGGGCATAGCGTGAAAGGAGTCCATCAGCTAAACATGCTGTACAGCTCTTCCAGCGTTAGATACAAATCACACTCCCAGAAAAACAAGAGAGGAGTTTGTGGCTCTCAGAGGAGTCTACAGTCTGCAGCTGCTTCTGTCTCAAGGCTATGACAGAGTAGGGTGACCAGACAGCAAATGTGAAAAATCGGGACAGGGTGGGGGGTAATAGAAGCCTATATAAGAAAAAGACCCAAAAATCAGTACTGTACCTATAAAATTGGGACATCTGGTCATCCTATGACAGAGGGTGAATAATGAAAATCAAAAGACACATTGCTGGAAAACATACCCACAGCCCTGTTTACTATACAATGGAGCAATTTCCCTCTTTAAAGCCTATATCTGAGGGAAGAATGCAATGTGGGGATATGACATTGACCCATCCTGTCTAGACTAGGAAATAGGTTGTATTGAAAAACGTGATAGTTCAAGCATGTTGGCAAATAAATGTTTAAACACTGCCTATTCTCGCAGTTTAGACCTGCCCATTCAGAAGAGGGGCAAGGAAACAAGGAAGGGGCACTGGGCATGTTAGGAAGTCCCAGTTCAAACCACTTGAGCATCCAACCAGAGAGCTCAAGGAGTTACACTCCAGTTCAGAGAACTCAGCTGGCCCATGGCCTTGAACTGCTCTTGTCAACCCCAATAGTAGGGGCCTTAGCAAGGTGAAGTTCACTTGTCTGCAGACACAATGGCATGAACAGAAAGTCCCTGGGAATTGTGGTCCTACCATAATTAATCCTAAGAGATTCATCATGTGAGGAAGGAAATCCAGGGTATTTTAATTCTGACCTGGGATTCTGGGAGGGCAATGGAGTGAGTGAGCATTCACCCCTGGGCTACCACTACATACATAGACTCTACCCCACTCTTCTCCTACAAGCCAGAGAGGTGCTCAGTGCTTCTCTTTGTTTCAGTCTTTAGAAAAACCTGGACACCCGCCCATCCATCCAGACCACATGGCTGTTTCCTTGCTGCGCCCCCCACCCAGACTCCCAGCCCTGGCCTATGCTGCCCCCTGTACTCCTCCCCCCCCCACGATCCCCACAATCATCCCCAGTGTCCACGGCACCCCCCATCTTTCCCCCCTGAGCCCTCTCATCCCCCATGGGTTTATTTCTCCCCCAACCCCCCCCCACACTGCTAGCCCCTGGCCCTGCTGCCCTCCCACTCTTCCAGATGTCCATCCATCCAGGCCACATGGCTGTCTCCTTGCTGCGGCCATCATCCCCCACCAGACTCCCAGCCCTGGCCTATTCTGCCCTCTGTCCCCCACATGGTCTCCACGATCATCCCTAGTGTCCCCCCCTTCCTCCCTGCTCCCTCCCTTCCTCCCTCCCCATAGCCTCTTGCCCTGAGGCAGGGCAGGGCAAGCAGCCGCAGAGCACAGGCAAGATACTCTCCTTCTGACCTGTGGCAGGTACCTGAGCACAGCTGTAACTCCCCGCTCCCTCTGGACTGTGCCCCCCCCAGCATGTGGGGAGAGGCATGTGACCATTCCTGCCCCTCCCTAGCATCGCCTCTGCATTCACACTAGCTTAGCGTTCTCTTCTCGCCCCCACCTCCAGCCCAGGGTGTCTATGCATAATCTAGGTTAATTGGTAGTGTCATCGGAATATGTCCACACAGGTTCTTATATCATCTCACTATTTATTGATATCAGATCTCATTCCTTGATTAAGACTATCTAAACTGTCAAAGAATTACAAGGGGCCTCAATAATATATTGCACTGCAAGCCAGATGTTTCATCACAGAAATGTGCCTGGTCAGCTGAATCCCCTGGCGTCTAACAGTTTCAAGCGATGTTTAAATATTCTTGTTCTATATCTATCTTGTATCAGTGGCCCTTATGAAGTTGTTTGGCCTTACAATAGAATTGTGTAGCTGAGAATGTAGGGCTTGATTATGCCTGGGAGTGAAAGACTGAGAGGGAAGGTGCAAAAGTCCCCCCCGGACTCACAGAGTGACCAGTGTAATGTATGTGCCTGTACTCCTGTGAGTGAAAGCAGTTGCTATGTTGCCCAGATGAAGAAAGAGGAGCAGGAGAGGCCATGACACTGCCTGCCTCTAGACTGGTCAGCAAAGCTGATCATGTGTAATGAAGAGTGCACACTATATATACCCTTGTGCTGGATCGCTCACTAAATCTGCTCTTTCAGGGCTCTTGGAGCCAATGGGTAAAATCCTGCTCCCAGTGAAGTCAATGGGAGTTCTCACCCATTGTGTCTGCCCCAGGCACAACACCTCTGAAGCCCCTGTTGGGATCTGCCCCACCACACCACCTCTTCCATAATCTACAATGGAGCCCTTAGCCAAAAATTACATATATTCCTGTAATAATGTTATGATTTTATATCTGTCTCCATATCTTGCTGCTTCCTCTTTCAAAGTCTGACCCTTCCTTTCCATCCTGATGGCTAATGCGGTAGTCTTCTTTCTCTTTGATTGCTACACCTTCCTCCTCTTTGGTCCTCACTGATGCCAGCATGGTTACCTTTCAAACTGTCCAAATCACAGCTGCTAAAATTTACTTCTTTGCCCATCATGTCCCTATTTGATCCTTCTCTAAAACCTTCTGTGAGCAATTTGAAACTTCTTTCTTTCTTATATCTCATTTCTTGTCATGTTCCCTTTGCTCAGCCAATAATGTCAGCCCCAATGTTTCTTTCCTGTTCTTTCTACACTCCATTTCCTGTGTCTTTTTTCTGTTCTTCCACCCTATGAATGCAACAAATGTCCCATCCTTTTCTAACAAGCCCCAAACTTTGCAATAGAATTACCCTGATGTAAAATTGGCGCATCAAAATGGAGTAACAAGCCATATATCTCAAAGCCAAGGCTTGGTTTAGGGAATTTGTGATCAGCCAGGTCTAGAAATAGATGCAAATGCTTTTCAGGCCCAGCAAATGTTTCCAAGGTCTGGTCCTGGATTAGTGATTGGAATAAATGTATAGCCTTAAAAAAAACCTTAATGTAGTAGTTATTCATACTATAATTTATGTTGTATGATATTTTACCAAGACACCTAAATGTATGATCTGTTTAATACAGATACACCAGTCAGCTTATTTAAACTTTGTTACTTTTATCTTTATTTCTGCCTACAAAATTGAAAGTATTTTTACATCCATTTCTCTTTCAGAACTGTTTGGTCTCTCTTTTTACCCATTACTGTTTTATCATCTACTGGCATTGTGCAGGGAAGCAAATATTTGGCAGAGTTTCTTGGCATATTTGAAAAGTCCCTTCATTTTACTGTATGAAGGTCGCTAACTGCACAGTCATCAGGCTTTGTTGATGAGCTAAGACATAATTTTAATCTCTTTCTGTAAAGCGATAGGTTCCCTAATGACATTAAAGAGAAGATTTCCGTACTCATGATAAGATCAGACATAGACTTTGGTACCTAAAAAGGTTCCTGATACTATTTGTTTCAAAAGTTCTTACATATCTAATTGCTAATATAAATGTTATCATGACAATAATAAATGCTAGGGAAATAATTTATAAGGAATAATTTATTTGAAAATTTTCATATTATTTTGTTCACAAATTGTACATGAATAGATCATGTGTTCATTACTCAAAATTATTTGCCAAATAATGTGTGTGTTTGAACAAGTAGTTGATGGTATTTGACACTCTCCTTTTAAAAAAAACTCCTGCAGCACTAGTCTTTGTATCAAACATTGATGAATCCGAGGGGGGGATAAGGGGGGTTTGTCTTCTTCCATGAGCCTATGGCATTTATTCATTCAGTCTCTTTATTTTGCTTATATCACACATAACTGTCAGGAGTGTCATATTTTGTCTCACCTATCACTGGACCCCATTTTTCATATTCTTTGCATTTTAAAGAATGGCAGATTGGCTATGAAATTGGTCATTTCTTCCTAGCTTGCAGCTGCCACACAATATGTGAATGCCAGAAATTAACTGTTAAAAATAAAAACTAAAGATAGGTGATTGTCAAAATGTCCAGAATTTTGGTTCTATTTTGAGGTTCTTATATGGCCTCCATTAATGTAGTGTCTGAGACTCTCACCAAGTTCAATAGACTTATCCTGACAACTCCCCTGTGAGGTATGGAAGTGCTATTAATCCGATTTTACAGATAGGCAACTGATGGCACAGAGAGACTAAGTGATTTACTCATGTTCAAACAGGAAGTCTGTGGCAAAGCAGGAGATTGAATGCAAGACTCCTGAGTGCTAGGGTAACCCCTAACCACAATGGGCTCTATTGTATTATATGTTTTTCTTTGCACTTGATAAGAACAACATACTTGATTCTCAGCACCCCTGTCTCTCTATTTGGTGCAGGAATAGGCAGAGTAGGGGCAGAGATGGCTTTAAACCACCCATGTGCTTCTCTTATTCTCAGAGAAGATGAGTACTTGCCTGACACCTTGTATAAGTCTCAGCACTGCTCTGACTTATACTTGGGTTGCATATTGGCCCCTGAGGCTTGGGGGCATCTGAGAATAGGCGCACAGAGCCATCCTGTGACAAAGTGACTTACTAACCACTGAGCCCACTTGTGGATGGGTGTGACATGGTAAGGTTTTTTCCTGTGAATAGCTCCACTGACTGGGCGTCTAAGTCAGCTATACCACATTTAGTCCCACCCTTTTTGGAATAAACCATAGCTCAACTCAGCAATAGTCCCACGACTTCACATCAGGTCATCAGCTCAGTCCTTCCAGTCCTTGTGTCTGGTATCTTCATGCTAGCCTCTTCGGTGAGGCTGTGGGGCAACAAAACTCCTATCTCTACCCTGGGTCCCCCCACTGAACCCTTTAGCAAATGGTTAAAGTCTGTCTCTGTTTTCTTCCCTGAATTACTTCCTTCACCCACCCACCTTCTGCTCAGGGGACTCATATTGTCAGTAGGGTTCCATGGAGGACCAGACCCCAGGTCCCAGTTCTCAACATGACAAAAGAAAGATAACTAAAGTAACAGAAATAAAAAGCAGCACTAAGTCTTCTGTCTCACCTGGGTCCTTCAGCCATCTGCATTACTGATCCACATTCACAGGAAACCTAAAGCAACCTGGCTTTCTGCTGTGCTCCTCTCTAGGAGCTGAGACTGAAAGGTCTTTCTACCTCCTACATCTGGGTTCCCTCTCTTTTGATGCTTCTCCTCCAAGTCTAGCTTGCTTTCCAGGTTTGATGTGGTGTGCCCACCAGCCAGTCGCTGGTCTTTAATCCCTTCCTCTAGTGTGGGTTTAGTATACCCTGACACATCTCCCTTCTCCTTTTCTGACTCACCTCTTGCACTGGGGTGTGGCCCAGTATAGAGCTACCTCATCCATCTATATGGCAGCCAGGGAATCCCCTTGCACCAGTATTCCTCGGGAGCTGTATCTGCCTGTTTTAGTGCCCCTTTATCCAAGAAGAGCAGTGTAAAGCAATAGATGTAAGGCAACAATGTTTACCATGTGAACAGTATTAGAGTTATGATGCTCTTAACTATTTATTACACTGCTTTAAGGTGCTTGGTTTTGTAAAAGATGTCATAACTGAGCACATAGTCATCCTTTAGCAATCTTACCTGGTTTTAAGTGAAATTTCTTGGCTTTGGGGTCTTGAAATGCATGTAACATAGTCCTGAGCCAGGGGCAGGTTCGTGATCTGCAGCTCAGTTCTATCATTTCTTTTCACTGTGTCCTACTCTGATCTGTTGTCTTTCAACATAGAAGTGCTATAAGAAGCATATTTATTTTCATTAAATGTGAACAATTTTCTTTTCAAGGCAGAGAAATACTTCAGTTTATGTACAACTGTTACTAATGCATTAATCTATGTACTATTATTCCAATTTACTTTACAGTACTGCCAGATCTTGTTCAGTTTTATACTATCCAAATTGGCTTCCATAATATATGGCTTTTGCCTAGAATAGAGGCTATAAAGTTGAACTTGTCCAAAATGCAGCTGCTTGTGTCCTTAAGAATAAGAAATCAGATTGTATGACCCCTTTGTTAATCAACCTTCACTGGTTACCAACTTACCGCCATATTGACATGAATGTTTTATTACCTGGATTTTATTGTTTATTAGGTAGTTCATCTGCCTTTCTTTCCAATCTGATTGGCTTAGTATGTACAAGCTGCCAGTGATTGGTGGGTGATGACGTGACTTTTCTCTTAAGAGGCATTTCTAATATGTCTCTAGAGTGTAAAATTAGAGTCTTCTCCTGCCCAGTAAAAGTGCAATTTTCAGGGAAAGTACTATTTACAGTCATATTTTAGTTTATTATCTTAGTGACCGTATTAGCAACAACTCAAAAATTATATTGCTTAGCCTGGGCACTGTAATGGGGTCAGCACCCGACTCCCGTGGGTGCCTCCTTTTCTCTGGCCGATAGTGCCTGCAAACATAGTTCTTTTCATGGGCAAGAGGGGAGGGCAGGCACCCACCACTTGTGGATGGCCCGTTTCTCTCAGTTAGGTGTGAGCCTGCTTTTCTTTTTGGTCTTACATCAGGGTGGCACCTGCCTGTTGCAAGCATTCCCCCCTGCAGCCACTGGTTCATTCTCCAGTCTTCAGCAACTCAGCCTTCCGGCCGAGCCACACACGCTGTTCCCCCTTCCAGGGTATACACTCCCAAGTTCTTATCCTGGCCTTGGTATGGGGCCATAGCTCTTAGGCTTCTTCCCAGAGGCACTGCCTTCTTCAACCACCCAGCCAGGGCCCATCTCGGTACCTGCAGCTGGTGGTGTTTCCGCAGGCCTCCCTGGTCTCAGTCTTCAGCTAGACCAGCAAGGCCCATCTCGGTACCCTTTCTGGCCTGGCGAGGTTCTATGTTCAATCCCCCGGGGCTTTAGCCTGTCCGCACTGATCTTCCACTGGTCCTGCTGCTCTTCTCGCCAGCCAGACACCAAGATTTTACTCCTTAAGCTCCACCCAACAACTGAACTTCTCTGCTCAGCTGCTTGTCTTATATAGGGTCCTTCTGGCCCCAGGTTGGTTGCTCCAGCAGCCCCTATGATTGGCCAGTCCTCTGCAGCCACTCTAGGCTGCCTGGAGGACTTCTCGCTGCTCTAAGCTGCTCTATTCTGGACCAAGGTGATGCCTCTGGACATAGTCCACCTTGCCACAGACACGCATAATATCTTTTTAGTATTTGCATGGATGAAGATCATAATTCCAATTATAGGCGCCTTCAAAAGTTGGTACTTTTTGAAACAAATGACTCATGAAGTGCACTGAATTGATGTTAGTCAACTATTTTTTTAAAGGAAATTGCAATATTACTAGTCTTGTCATCATGATTAATATAATAACTATTAATATAATATAATAACTTTAAGATTAAATTCTTGTTGTTAGTACTTAAAAGTTAAGGTCAAGGTGTAATTCCAGCTGTTTAAGGTAACTTAGGTAGTATATTGTAGGTTGTAACCCAAACCAACAAATGACAATCACAACAAATACAAGTCAGCATTAAAAGGCACCATATCTATAAGTTAAATGTAATTATGTGCCTGATTTTTTTTTTTGCTAATAATCATAATTAATTTAGTCAGATGAGTAAATATAATGTTAAGCCCTAATATGAACCACATGCACAGTAACAGATAATACTACTTACCCTGTAATTATGTAGATTTTGAAGAGTGAAAATATTTACATCCATGAACATGTTACAATATATACATAGGCATGGACAAAGTGGATTTAGAAAGCTTTTGAAGGGCCAACTAAACATTTTACATACTGTGTGTTTATTAGGCTTGCCAGAATTCAATTTTTATAATTTTGATGGATAATATCAAAGTTTACTGTAAGCTTTTTTCCATTTTTATTTGTTGAAATTTTCACAGATGTGGATAATTATGGTTTTTCAGATCATCCCCCCCCCTCAATTTTTATAAGTTTAAAATTTCTCAGTTGTGGGAAATTATAGGGGGACTAGACAATGGGGGAGGATTACAGACCATTATTTTTCTTTCTTTGCCTATCTGAAATTTTGATTATTATGGATGGAAATATTTTTTCATCTGTGTGTGTACAGTGAAATTAAGGTTTACCGGCCTACAGCAATAAAAGTCGAATTCTTCCAAACCTAAATTTACTCTCTGAAAAGCCACATTTTCAAGCAGGAATGCCTACTTACGCTCCCAAAATTTGCATGCCCACACAAATATTTACATTTACAAATCAGGGAAACATGCATGCCAAATGTCTATCAACTTATCTGGCCTCCGTCACCATCGACCTAAGCACCTCACAATCTTTAATGCATTTATCCTCACTTACAACCCTCCTCTGAAGGAGGGAAGTGCTATTATCCCAATTTTACCAATATAGAAGCTCAGAGACTAAGGGCCAAATCCACAAAATAATGTAGGTGTTGTAATGCTGAGCATTGCAACGCCTACCCCCTAGGTGCCCTGCCATCAACCTGAATCCTTGTCCTCAAGTCAGGTGCCCAGGCTCCACATACAAAGCGTGGGGAGAGTTGGGTGCCTAAAGAAGGAAAACCAGCAAGCCTCAGAAGCCAGCAAGCTGAGTGGGAAGCTGCCTTATTTAGCCATGAGTGAAATGCAGAGCAGGGGTGATGCCTAAAGTACTAAGGTGGCTAACTCCCATTGACCTGGGCCTCTAAGCACCTGACTAACAGGCCAGAGGGAGGCGCTATATCTGCTCAGGTTTCTCATCCTACAGTTAGGTGTCTAAGCCAGGTCAGCTCATGCTCTGGTAGGCAAAATCCAGGCCTTTCTCATACACACAAGCTCTCCCCCGCCCCACCACCAACCCCTCCCCCCAAAAAAAACCCCACAACCCACCCAGAAAGTAAGAGCAACCCATCCCATTAGAGCCAATCATTTGGTGGCTAGGGCACAGGCCTGGAGTGGTGAGCCTTGAGTTTAAGTTTCTGCTCTAAATTAGCCAGAGCAGAGATTTGAATTTGGGTCTGAGGTAAATGCCCTAACCACTAGGCTGTGACACACACACTCCCTCTCTGAACCTCCCTGGTCAGCCCAGCTATCTTTTGTGATAAGTATCTGGTGTTAGGCCTACTCTTAGGCCATGCTGATGAGATAGGTAGGAGGGTGCCTAGTTTGAGAATCTCACTTCAGGGCTATTGGGGCTTCAGCGAGGACTCTGAGTGGCTTGTTAACTGTGGGGCACCATCAGTACTTAGGCAGCTTTGATCATGTCCACTGGGAGAATCTTTGGCAGCTTGGGGACTTACACAGCTGAGCAGTGGTTCTGAGAATGTCATTGGCACCTAAATGGTGGACTTACTGACTTGCCCAAGATAACACAGGGAGTCTGTGGAAGAGCAGAGAATTAAATTAGGGTCTTCCTAATCCCAGGCCATCCTTCCTGTGACAATTATTTGTTTTCAATATGAAAATGCATTTTGTTGATTCTTCCTTTTTTTTTCTACTCCATTTTGCATACTAACTCATCCCTCTTACCCCCTACCCTAATCCTTCACACCATCCACCCATTATAGATATGGGGTTTCACAGAACAAAATGTTGAACATGTCTCCCAACCATCACGTGATCAACCTCCTTGCACTTTGTATCCCTCCCTACCCGACACTCTCTGTCTTTTTTCTATTTAGATAGTACCCTTTTGGGGGCACAAATTGTATTGCTTTGTGATTTTACAGCACCTAGCACAATGGAGCACTGGCAACACCAGTTGAAATGGCGAAAAAGGACTTTTCATCATGCAAACATCAGCTGGCCAAAGACAAGAACAAACACCCTCAAGTCCAGCTAATTTTCACATAACAATATAGGGGGAGATCTCAAAGACAAATGGCAGATAGACATCTAACTTCTATTGACTTTAAATAGGAGTTTGGGCCCTAATTGACATCTGTGCCTTTGAAAATCTCCCCTCCCCCCCCCCGCTCCCAGTTTGTGTAAATTAGTGTCGCTCCATTAATGTCATCTGGCACATTGTATCTGGCAATATTTGCATCACTTAGCTGACATTCCTTCAAGAAATCCACCAAAGTGAGACTAAGCACAAGAAGCTACAGGGTTGTTGTAGAACAACGTTGTTTTTCTTTAGAAAAATTCAGTAATGGAGGCATAGCAATCCTGATCCACAAACAATCTAAACATTCCAAATGGGGGCAGTATGATCTAACTTTCCGAAAATGCTGTGTAAACCCAGTGAGTCTGCTTCTCTTCTCACATAAACTGGTGTGAATCAAGTGTAAATTCATTGAAGTCATTCATGCCACAGTACATGTTGTTTGAATTTAATCATTCTTTAGATAGTTGCTCAGTGCCTCCTTTACTAACACTGACCCTTTTTTACAAGGTTGTTGCTTTCCTTAAGGTTGATGATTTATTTCCTCATATTTGGAGTTTTGTGAAAAAGACCTGGAAAAAAAAAAAGAATTAAAATTCCTTTTTGGGTTTGTTTTGTTTTCTTCCTTCTCTAATAAAAATACTAAAATATTGTAAAAATCAGCGATCCAGAGAAAACATTCTCAGGGCAGTTGGGGTGCTTCTGTGGGAAGCACAATCACTAACATTTCTTGAACAATGATTATTGTTTGGGAATTGTTTACTCCAAAATAAATATCTCAAAAGCATATACAATGCTCTATGTTCATTGTTGCACACATGTGTATGTCTTGTGTGCTGCATGTCAGTGGGCAAAACAAAAACAAAAACAAAACAAAAAAGGAGAGAGGGAAGGGGAAGGAAAAAGAAAACAAAGAGAAAAGGTCACTTAGTAAATTTCAGAGGTATTTGCGTTTTATTTTTAAAGCCTTCTTGTCTTTCTATGTACAACCTTAAAGTGCCTAAGTGCACTGGAGCAAGCTAGAAAGAAAGTGCTGATCCTAATCAGATATGACCCCTTACTTCATATGCCTCTGTTTTAATATCAATATTAGATTCTACTGCTGAGGACTGACAGAGCAGACCTAATTTTTCCATGCATTTTAATTAAGGTCAGTAAAAGTTGAACAAAATATTACCTAAATAGAGGTTAATTTTTCTTTTGTGTACTTCAGCTTTTTACATTCCTAAATTATTGATTCCCCCACATATTAGTCACTATATATTAAGACTCCCTTTTGGAAATGACTTACACCCCCCTTCGCAATATTCATGTAAGTAACACAGCAAATCCCAACAACTCACGTGACTCTTCCATGCAACCTGAAATAATTATTCATCAATATGAATTAATCATCAGTCTCTACACAATAGAATACTTTTCTCCTAAGACAATGTGCTAGAGTAGAACAAAGGGGGAAGGATTTGTTTAAAGGGAAAAAGCAGAACATCTGTCTAAAATATACTTAGCTTATAAGATCTATACATGTAAATAGTAAGTTATACTAATTAATATATCCCTGTGCTTCTCCCAGTTGCTCTTCCTCTCTTACTTTCTCTTCATATTATTTGTCTTTATCTCTCAACCTCTCTTGCCTCCTTCTATTCTTTCCCCCTAGCTTTTAGGCTGCCTTCCTCTCTCTGATTCCCTCACAGTGGTCCCACACCAACAAATGCTTAAGTAATTGCTTAACTTTAGGCAGGTGAGTAGTCCCATTTAAATCCCATCAAACACAACTCTTCACTTGTTTGTGCCTTTTTACACTGGTGTATAATTGCATTACACTAGCATCATACCAGTGTAATATTGGCTTTAGTGCTTCTCTGGATTGGGGCTTGTTTCCTTTTCTTGTTTACTGCTTCCTTGTCTTCATTTTCATCAGCAAGGGAGGACGAAGGAAGCTCCCATGGTTAGGGCACTAACTTGGGACTCAGGAGACCTGGGTTAAATTCCAAACTCTGCCACAAATTTCCTGTGTTTCCTTAGGCAAGTAACTTAGTCTCTTTGTGCTTCAGTACCTCCCCTAGCTCAAAAAGAGATATACATTAAATATTTTAGAAGTTCAGATGGTAATGGGACCATATATGTGCCTATACACAGCTAACAAAAATGGAAGGAAAAGAAGAGTGAATGTAAAGAAAGGAAAATCAAAGCAATGTACAAATACATAATTCTAGTACAAATCATTGCAGCGTTAGCAGGAGTGGAAGCCAACAATGATCTTTATACAATTATTCCATTCCGGTTTATGGGCTGCATGATCCTTATTGACATTTCTTGTCGAGGGGATGAAAGGAGCTGATAACTCTATGTGGTCAGTCTTCCTCAGGTCATTTGAAAGGGCCACAGTCAAAAAGATCAAAGCCAGGGAGAGTTGCTTTTTCCTTCTGGGAACTCACAAGAATTTCCCAAGTGGTGCAACGGGGCAATAAAACTGCCCTAATCAGCATGGGGAAATATGTTGGTGTCATAGAGCCATACCATAGCTGGCTTTATGCTACAACTCCCTGAAATTGCTGTTGTCAGAGGCTTGTTGTACGGCTTGAGTGCTACTGCTATTCAGGAATCCGCAGCTGACTGAGGTCCTTTGCGGAGCAGTAGTAACCAGTACAAGTTAGAACAGCCTTGAGACTCCTGTATTTTGTGCCTGGGACCAAACCAGCCCTCAGTACTGGGGTAGGAAGGCATAATGGTGGCTTAGAGCTACCTTGCCCTTACATCCAGGGTCCTGCAACAAGGACAGATTGATTGGATCTGAAGATTGGGCCATGACTCTTTGGAAAGGTGAAAAGGAAGAGCAAGAACAGCAGCTCCCCAACTAAATATCTTTCTCCATTCCAAGAATTCTTCCTTACTTTTTCTCCTTAGAGAAAATGCAGGGAAAAATGTATGATAAGTTAAGAAGTTTCCTTACCAGAAGAAACTAAAAGAACTCAAGTATTATTGCTTTTCCCCCTTTTTTATATTTCTTGTTTCCTCATCCTGCAGAAGACTGGTACATTTATACAGTAGATTTGTAATTTAAAGAGTTTAAAAGCCTTAATATGCTTTCCAAACTATTTGTTGTTCTCCCTGTTAAATCAGTTCACTCTTTGTTGTATAGTAAAATATTTCAAGTGGCATATAAACTAGCTCCCTTTGTCTGATTTTTGTCATTTTAGACTGTAAGCAATCAAGGCAGGGATTGTCTCTTTCTAAGTCTTTGTTCAGCATCTAGCACAGTAGGGCCCTGCCTGATCCCAGTTTGAACTGTTGAGTACTGCAATTAATAATAATAATTCAATCCATACAAACAAAACAGACATTGGGATACTCATCAGAAGTAGTCAGAGTAAGGGCAATATGTTACATGCATGTATAGTGCTTTTCAGAAAATAGAAAGTTACAAATCCCTAGATCTTACCATGTATTTATACTCTTATTGGATTCAGTGGAGTTACACCACTGCAATGGAGTGGAGAATCAGGCCCAGCCACTCACTTAATATATTCAAATATTGTAGTTATTCCGAGACAAACACTTATCTACATTTTGCTTAATGTTTCTAAGTGAGCCCACACTTAAACTGCAGTACGAGAACATTGCAGTTAAAAACATGCATTTAAGAGTTTGGGAATTATCATTAAAGGTTGTCTAGACAACACAGTATAGATTTCCAGTAACTTACAGTTAACAGTTCATAAAGGTCCATACATTCACAGTAAAGTTCCACAATCAACCTTTCTTCTGAATTCCATATCCTTGCCTATGATTCACCTATTTCAATAAAGGCATATGACAAATAACGTACAGTAACATACAGTATAGCAGGATTAATAAAAATGATGTAGTGGGATAGCCTTTTGTTGTGTAGATATACTTTGTGTAGATCAGGGCTCTCTGGATTATGGCTACAAGACAGTATTGGTGGGTTTTGTTTTATTTTTTTCCTGGGCTGCATTTGCAGGTTAAAAGGTTAGATGGTGATGTTTCCCACTGACAACAGGCAATTTTAGTGGAGATGAGTCTGAATTCTAGTCAGTAGCCCATAAATAAGAGGTGAGAGGTAGATTTATATTTATAGAATGTGAACTGCAGCTTTGCAGTCCATGTCAGAAGTGTGGATAAAATACAAAGGGCAGGTGGCATATATGGTATAGAATTTGGTATACAGGGATTTATTGGTGGACAGATGGAGGATGTGTGTGTAGTCTGTTCTTAGACATTGCTTAGGTTGGTTGTAGGATTTAGGCCGGGGTCTCAAACTCAAATGACCACGAGGGCCGCATGAGGACTAATGCATTGGCCCGAGGGCCGCATCACTGACACCCAGCCCTTGCTGCCCCCGGCCCCGCCCCCACTTCACCCCTTCCATGAGGCCCCGCCCCTGCCCCACCTCTTCCCTGCCCCCATTCCAACCCCTTCCCCGAAGTCCTCACCCCAACTCTGCCCCCTCTCTGCCCCCAGGTGGTGCAGGAAGGGGTGCGGGGTGTGATGGGGGCTCAGGGCAGGGAGTTGAGGTGCAGGAGGTGTGTAGGGTATGGTGGGGGCTCAGGGCAGGGAATTGGGGTGTTGGGTGCAGGAGGGGTGAGGGGTGCAGCAGGGAGTTGGGGTGCAGGAGGGTGTGGGATGTGGCAGGGGCTCCAGACAGGGGGTTAGGGTGCAGTAGGGGTGCAGGGTGTGATGGGGCCTCAGGGCAGGGAATTTGTGATGCAGGAGGTGTGCAGCAGGGGGCTCAGGGCAGGGAATTGGGGTGTGGGGTGCAGGAGGGGTGCGGGGTGTGGCAGGGGGTCGGGGTGCAGGGTGCGGCAGGGGGCTCAGGGCAGGGAGTTGGGGTGCAGGAGAGGTGAGAGATGCAGCAGGGGGTTGGGGTGCAGGGTGTGGGAGGGGGCTCAGGACAGGGAGTTGGGGTGCTGGAGGGTGTGGGATGTGGCAGGGGGCTCCGGACAGGAGGTTGGGGTGCAGGCTCCGGCCTGCCGCCGCTTACCTAGAGCGACTCCAGGGTGGCAGCACCTCACTGAAGAGAGAGACTCAGGACTAGGGCAGAAGGGCAGGGGAAGGGCAGCCTGCCCTGGCCCTAGTGAAGAGGGACACTAGGACCTGCCGGAAGCCGGCAGCCTGCAGATCCGAGCAGATTCAAGTGTGCTGCAGGCTCCTGAGTCACCTTGTGCTGCAGGCTCCGGGGCAGTGAGGAGGCAGCAAGTGGGGGCCGGGAGACACTCTGGGGG
>NW_020664373.1:17233372-17372085 GCF_002925995.2 Terrapene triunguis
GGGTGAGGGGAGTTTGGCGGCGACAGGAAGTAACGGGGGGGGGCGGGTCATGGGGAGCTCCACGGGCCGCAGGGAAGAGGTCCGCGGGCCGCCTGCGGCCTGCGTGCCCTGTGTTTGAGACCCCTGATTTAGGCTATGTCTACACTACAGCCTATTATCAGAGGGGTAGCCGTGTTAGTCTGAATCTGTAAAAAGCAACAGAGGGTCCTGTGGCACCTTTGAGACTAACAGAAGTATTGGGAGCATAAGCTTTCGTGGGTAAGAACCTCACTTCTTCAGATGCAAGTGGAAAAGTTACAACCTATCAAATATGGTTATCCTGGTTAAATCCATGCATCATCTTTGTATCTTATGCAAAGTATGCTCCCAATACTTCTGTTAGTCTTAAAGGTGCCACAGGACCCTCTGTTACTACAGCCTATGTCATCATAACCTACATTGCTCAGGGGTGTGAAAAAACCACCCACCTGAGCAACATAAGTTACATCGACATAAGCGCTTGTGTGCACAGCACTGTCAGCAGGAGAGCTTCTCCCATTGACATAGATTCTGCCACTCGTGGAGGTGGCTTTTTTATGCCAACAGGAGAGCTCTCTCCCATTGGCCTAGAGCATCTTCTCCAGATGGTATCAGTACACCTGCGCCGAGGCCGCGCTGTATGTATAGCCCTGGCCTAAGACTCTGAAATATGTTTTTAAGGGGCTCTCATATGAGGATAGTTAAATTTTGTTTGGGGGTAGTGTTTGCTGTGAATTTGTATATCTTCAGATGCTAATTGGGTGGGAATCTGAATTTCTTTCATCACCACCTTCCCATTCAGGAATATGCAAAGATACTTTCACTTCCTGCCCACAGTCCCTACCCTGGGCCCTTTAGTGAGTAATGAGGATTCTACCACTGGAAAGGAGTACAGCAATAACCACTCTGTGTTGTCTCTGCGGGAGACAAGGCTGCTGCTGGAAGAGGCTTGGAGGCTCAGTGCATTAGGGCCACCTCCAGAGGTGGGGAGAAACTACTTTCCTCATATGGGATGCCACCTTTTCAGGAGGGAGTGGGGAAAAATTGCACTGGCTTGCATATGTGTGTGTGTGTGTTGAGTGTTTCTCTTGTGGTGATGCTGGGGAAACTTCTGTTGTACATACTGTGTCTGTATGTATTTGGGACACAAAGATTTCACTACCTGCAACAGGTGGCACTGGGATGCCAGCTGCCACAAGAAGGAACTTGAGGTAGGTCCTCTGGCAACCATTTACTTTGGAGGGGGATGTGGTGAGAATACAGCTCAGAGGTGGCTTCATAAAAGGAACAAGATTAATTGACTTTCAGGGGAGATCCCTATGAGAAACAACCTCTAATGGTTGGTTTATATTTTGAAGCCAACCTTCACAAGTTTTATTGTTTAATTTTGTAAATGAAAATTAGATTGAGCCTGACTTCTAGAGGGTTAAACATAAACCTGTTAATAACATTATTAATCAAGGAAGCCAATGAACCTATCAGAAAAGGCTTTAATTCTGCCATAAGCTGAGCCAAAGTCACTGGGAAGTTGATGATGCTCAACAACTTGCAGGGTCAGGCCCTATACAAGAAAACATTTAATAATGTTGTTTCATTATACATTTTCTTCAAACTAGCCTAAGGGGAAAACAATATGTACCTGTATAGTCTTGCAAAATGTATGTAAGCAGGATCTGAATGAATTCTCCCCTGACAGCTAGCTGGGAGGGGGAGAGACTTCAGGAGCAAACTGTATTTACATGAACACACCTTCTCGGCTTAGATATCCAGCAGATAGCGCAGTGTTGCTCAAAGTAATCCACTTTGGCAGGTGTTGGGGTACAAATCACTTTAGTACTGAATGCAGACGTAGTGAAATGCTGTTACCAATGTTGTCATTATTGTATGTTTATTGGGAAGCAGGACTATGCTTTACCTGTCCCCAATGAGGGGGTCACCCTCAGCTGAAAGGACCTCTTTAATCCAGGGGCTTGAATGCCAGAGCTCTGTGAAAGGAAGAGGGGTGGGGACAGGTGTCTCAGCCAGGAGATGTGGACTCTCCTCAATGGTTCTCTCTCTCACTCTTTTCCTCCCCCCGCACCGGTCTGGTTTAACCTGTTCCTCCCCACTTTTAAAAGAAAGAGCTAAATAGGTTTCATTAGGAGCCTCTTTGTTATTTAAAATGCTCAATCAGAGCTAAAAGCAGTTGTGGTGGGACTGTGTTTCTGTCCAGCCTGCTAAGAAACTGACGTGCAGAGGTCACAGCAGAAGGTGACTAATGGCCAGCCATCAAGAGTGGTGAGCAGGCAGCCAGCAGGAGCAGCAAGCAAGCAGGCAGCTGGCAGGGGCAGCTGGCGGGAGCCCGGCCAGCATAGCGAGCATGGTAGCTCTTACCCTCTTCCCCATGGCAGGAGGCGAATTTAAGCAGATGCACCTGTGAATTCTGGGTCTGCACTGACCAGGGACAACAACTGTGAGTGCGGTGTTAAGGGGGGGGGCACACTACAGGAGCGTTGGTGTTGGACTCAAGAACCTGAAGCAAAAGACACTGCCCAGCATACTCTGGGGCGGTTGTCTTGCTCATGCTTTTATGTTTATGAATACCGCTTGTGCTGTTTTCCCAGATTAATGCTAGGTTCCTTTCATCAAAGAAACTCTTTCTACCTCAGACTCTGTGCTTGCGAGGTGGGAAGAATTGCCTCTTACAGGCGCCCAGAGGGTAGTATGAAATTTTGCCAGGTTACCGGGTGAGGACTCGAGCCGGTTCTGTGTTATATTGTTGAAAAGGAACCCCCTAGATATTGAACCCAACCCGTCTTGCTGCCAATTCCAACTGGCAGAAGGGTTACATGTACAAACCTTTGAACAAGTACAAACCCTTTGTTTGAAAAACAAAGAACTAGCCTATGTGTTCATTTTTAGGGATCATTAAGTATGCATATAGTTGTAGTCTTTAAAATGATCATCGTTTAGCTACTGTATTCATTTTTAGGGAGCATTAAGTATGCATATTTAAAGTCTTTAAAATTATCATCATTTAGCTACAGTTTTCATATGTGTGTGCAAAATGTAAATGTAAATAATTATCTGTGTGCACAAATGAGGATGAGTGTGCAGCCTGATACACTGCTCACACAAAAAGGGGCACAGATGTACACAGAGATCAGTCCTGTGGTTTTATTTTTTTTTTTGCCCTCAATCTTCACCCTTTCATTTTATTTTTAAATATCTTTACTGAGAGATGAACAACTTTTCCTTGTATTTTTGTGGAAGGGTTTATATGCTTTTTTAGCTTTGCCTTTATTGTAATCACTTCTACAGAAGGAGCTCAACTATAACATTTTATAAATAAGAAAAATGTATGGATATAAGAATCTGAATGCTTTCAGGACTTTAAAAACTATTAATTTCTTATTAGCTGCAGAAAGCAATAATTAAATAGAAGGCAAAATTAACTGCTGAACCAAACTTGGTGATAGAGACTCATACAGTATTGAATGATGTGATTGCATAATACTACTCTGTTCAAGAGTCCCTGCTTCATTCAGTGCACAGTTTAGCTGATGTGCAGAGAATGAAGAAGGGGCATTTTAAAATAACTTATTAAAGCAGAAATGAAGAGGACTGCACACAATACAATTGCTATCAGTCTATAAAGATTTAAACATAATTTAATTTCTCTATGGCACATATGCTGAATAAATAATAGTATAGGATCATGTAATTAAAACATCATAATGCACATGCACAATTGGGCAAAGTTAAGATTCCATGTGCAACCTTAACTTTGACATTTCCTGGGTGCTGAGTGGTTTGCTTTTTATTAAGAAAATAGTAAGATTTCTCGGGTTATTTTGAAAGGAACAAAACCCACCCCAGAATGGTAGCTAGGATGAAATACTGGCCTCACTGAACTCAATAGGCGTTGTGCTGGGTTCCCACCCCTTAGGAAGAAATAATGGCAGCAAAGGCTCTGCCCTTGCCTTCTTTGGAAAGTACATACTTAACTTCTGAGTAAAGGATGAAGGACTCTGTGTGTCCATTTTATAACACATGGTATCATCATGTGTTGTGTGTGTGCTTCATTTTATGCAAATTCAGTGTGGCTCTTGTCCATATACGCTACTGGACATGTATAGACATATAAGCATAAACACACGAGGAAAGAAATCCTGACTCTATTGAAGTCCATGGCAAAACTCCCATTGACTTTAATGGGGTTAGAATTTCACCCTAAGAGCATATGTACAGGAATCAGTTAATCTGCATGAAATAGAGAACAATGCAACCATTTTTGTCATAATAGCAAAGATTAATCATCCCAGATTGAAATAATCTTGGTTGTACGTGGTCATGGTGGTCTGTATAGGCACCAGCTGTGCTTAAAGATGAGGTCAGACACTGGTCCAATTCTAATTATATGGGTTGCTTTTGGTCTGCGGCCCACATTTCTGGTCTCTGACTTAATGCATTTGTTTGGTTTCTTGGACCTGAGAGCTGCTGCTTGAGGTGTATATTTTATTCTGGACCTCAATCAATCTTTTCATCGTTGGGGAAGTCTGCTGACCAACACACACCCGACATGCCTGTTATAGGCTTACATTGATATTTACTCTTTGGTCCAGGTTTTGCTAGGTTTTATTTAAAGAAAAGTTCAAAAAACATGGCTAGATCAATGGAATAGTGACGATATTAAGTTCAGAAATTTCGCAAGCATCCACAAACAATGATGCAGAATAAGGTATTCATATGTGGTCTCAGCATGTCACAAGTTTTCAAACCATTAATCTCTGTCTCCAGCATTACACAGATTCATAGAATCCAAGGCCAGAAGGGACCACTGTGATAATTTAGTCTGACCTTCTGTATAACATAGGCCATAGACCTTCCCTAAAATAATTCCTAGGGGTATCCTTAAAAATTGTCAGTGATAGAGACTCCACCACAACCCTTGGGGAGCTGTTCCAATTAATCTGTGACGAGTCTCCCCCACAGAGTGCAACCTGGAACTGGGGTACCACTGAGCCCTCTGACTCACCAACCTGGGAACCCTCTCACATTGTGATGTTGCGACAAGTTGCTAACCTCCAAGCTTGTGCTCACACCAACATTCACAAGCAGGGTCCACACCTAGCTGTGTTCATGAATGCTCTGCCAGCCACTGCATGAACCAACAATAGAGAGGCTCCAGTCAAAATACCCCCCAGCTGTCCAGCCTAGGACCCTAGAGCTGCACTGTCCTGCCCTGGTCAAAGCTCGACCAGTATGAATTTATTACCCAGTCCATCATTTCTACAAAAGAAAGTGGACGTGCACCAACTCTTGTTTCTGAGATAAGATTTTTCCCTTTGCACTTTGACAACACACCGTGTTTTAGTTAAAATATAAAATGCATTTATTCACTACAGAGAGATAGCAAACAGATCAAAGCAGATTACCTAGGAAATTAAACAAAAAGGCAAACTCAGTCTAATATGCTAGATAGGATTTGAATTAGTAATATTTCACCCTGACTGACACAAGCAGTCCACCAAGTTTCCCTACACAGGCTAGAAATCCCTTTAGCCTGGGACCAGCACTTCCCCCAGTTCAGTCTTTGTTCCTCCTGTGTTTCCAGGTGTTCTCTTGTGTGGGGAGTGAGGCCCAGTCGTGATGTTGCTTTCACTCATATCTTCTTCCAACTTGCTGGAAAGCTCTTTTTCTGTGACCTGGGTCAAACAGTCCCCATTGTGTAGTGCTATCTCTGAGAGGTTTCTATTGTACACAGTTCCTGGGGTAATCCTTGTGTGCATTTCCTCAATAAGTCATTAACATTGTTTGGCCTTTTTATTGTTGTACGTGAAAGGCTGCTTGTGGGTGTATTGAACCTCACAACATATTTCAGTAGCACATACATAGCAACACTTCATAACTTCACATACAATTATAGCACATACAGTCCAATGAGACAATTAATGTCTAGAAGATCAAGACATATAGGATGATATCTCACAAGGCATACTTTGTTCAAAACATGTCATAATTATATGACAGTGGTGAATATGGGGTTGCCAAGTATCACACCATCCATTAAAAAACAGTTGAAACTGAAATGGAAAAGAAAAGAAGATGGTAATTATGTGGTATTAAGTTATGATATCTCAGCAACTGGCACGTCCATGGACCAGTACAAATGCTTTCAGGATCAGCAAACTTTTTAAGAGCATTTAAGAGTGTTCCAGATCAATTATAAGGGAAAAAAGCAGTCCTGTATTTTATATATATAGTGACGGGGTCAGACCAGACGGCTATAGGAGAGTGGCAGGTATATTAGCTCCAGGATAAGAAGGTCCCTCTTCCCCTGGTAATTGAACAGGGGTTACTCCAGGTTAATTAAGGGCCAATCAAGGGCCTGCCAGAAGCTGTTAAAAGCCTCCCCTCCAGTCAGATAGGCGTACGCAATAGGAGCTGTGGGGAGCAGGCGTGCTACTGGAGAGCTGGATGGTGCAGACACTGACAAATACCAGGAGACAGACCTCACAGGTACAGAGGTGAAGAGCAGGGGAAACCCTGCCCAACAGGATGTACCACCTTTCTGGGCCCCAAAGGTTTGGAGAGAAGAGACCCCGCCAGAGGGGAGAGACTGAACTGGGTGCCTGGCTTGCTGCCACTGCACCCAGAGGAGCTACCAGAGACTAAGAGGCTCTCCTCCCCCTCCCTTGTCAGAGAGGCTGGGAGGAACCCCTGCTCAAACAAGATGGGGACAGTAAACCCAGGGGCATGGGGAAATTCCCAGGGAGAGAGGAATCCCCCAGCCCGCCACTAAGAGGAAGCGTGGAACCCACTGAGGCGGAGAAGGAGCTCTGCCACAATATATATATCATGTGCCACAATAATCATCATGTGTCTATATATAGATGTTAAAAGCTTGTTATAGATATGAATATATATATATATATATAGACACATGATGATTATTAGTCCAGTTTGCAGCAATATATGGTTTTCATAGAAAGTGAAATTAACACAATAGTTTTTCAGTCTCTGGCAAAGAGCATTTTGAATGGTATTACAGATACTTGCCCTGATCTTTCTAAATAACACATTCTATAGAGACCTCTACTTGATTTTCATGGGTTTCAAAGAACTTCCCCTCACTAAACAGATCACCAGAAAAACTAGAGAGATGCCAACCCTACTTACTGATTTTCTTATTGTGAAAATCTAAAGGATAGCTGTATATGCTACTTTGGTCCTGATGTGACCTTTCTGCCCAAGACCATTTGCAAGCATGCAAATAGACTCTACAATCCAATTTTGCTATGTCCCATACTACATGCTTCCAGAAAGAGAGTGGTTACTATGGTTAGTGGATGGAAGTAGACATTATTTTCAAGCATTATGAACACAATGAGAGATTTCATGACATCGGCTATTACTTTTCAGAAATCTCTATAGTCTCCAGGCACACATTAGCCATACGGATTATTTTCTAGAAGGGGGGAAGAGCATTCTCAGCACAGGACCTTTCCCTTTCAAATTAAAGCTCATTCAGTGGAAAGGGTTGCTTCCTCCTGGGCAGAATTAAGGAAACTTCCCATTACTGAGATATGCTAAACTGCCTCTTGGGCATCTTGCCAAACTTTTAGAACACATTACAAGCTTATCTTACAAAATGTGCATTTCTCTGTAATAACTCAAACAGTTTTTATATCCCCTGTAGATTTAATCAAAGGAATCCTACTTACATATCTTCATTGTTTTGGAAGATCTACCCAATTGCATTTAATGAGCTATTGAAAAAAAGAAAAATGGGATTACACATGATAGATGATACCTTGTTTATCTTGTGAGGGACTCTACAATCCAATTCTGCATAAATCTTTCTTTTCTGAATCTAGAACCTTATTATCTCTTAATGCTTGTTTCAAGTGTGTGGGGTATCCCAGCCAGAAGGCCAAAGAAAGGAATTCACTTCACACTGAGAAGTGATGTATGCTAGCTTAGGTGTCTAACCAAACTGGTCACAGTTTATATTTAGGTACTAATAAATAAAATATAAAGGGTTAATAAATAATGAATAGATTTTTTAATAATTGATTGATCAAATCTCATAGATTGCTATAGAATCCAACAGTTCTAAAGGTTGCTTATAACCAGGGCTTATAAATATCTATTACACCTTTTACTGTTGTGCTTATAACATGTAGTATTCATATCTATAACAAGCTTTTAACATCTATTAAACATTTATTAACCCTTTCCAAACCATTTGTAAATGGGATCTTAATATAAAGTGTGGCCAAAAAACTCCTCCCTGAACTCAAGAAAATCAGTTTAGAACATAAGAATGCTCATACTGGGTAAGACCAATGGTCCATCGAGCCCAGTATCCTCTCTTCTGTCATTGGCCAATGCCAGGTGCTTCAGAGGGAATGAACAGAACAGGTAATCATCAAGTGGTCCATTCCCTGTCACCCATTCCCAGCTTTTGGCAAACAGAGGCTAGGGACACTTCAGAGCATGGTTTTGAATCCCTGCCCATCCTGGCTAATAGCCATTAATGGGCCTATCCTCCATGAATTTATCTAGTTCTTTTTTGAACCCTGTTATAGTCTTGGCCTTCACAACATCCTCTAGCAAAGAGTTCCACAGGCTGACTGTGTGTTGTTTGAAGATATACTTCCTTTTGTTTGTTTTAAACTTGCTGCCTTTCATTTCATTTGGTGAGCCCTAGTTCTTGTGTTCTGAGAAGGAGTAAATAACACTTCGTTATTTACTTTCTCTACACCAGTCATGACTTTATAGACCTCCATCATATCCCCCCTTAGTTGACTCTTTTCCAAGCTGAAAAGTCCCAGTCTTTTTAATCTCTCCTCATATGGAAGCTGTTCCTTATCCTTAATCATATTTGTTGCCTTTTTTGTACCTTTTCCAATTCCAATATATCTTTTTTGAGATGGGGAGACCACAGTATTCAAGATGTGGGTGTACCATGGATTTATATAGAGGCAATATGATATTTTCTATCCCTTTCCTAATGATTCCCAACATTCTGTGAACTTTTTTGCAGATTAAGTGGATGTTTAAAGAGAACTATCCACAGTGACTCCAAGATCACTTTCTTGAGTAGTAACAACTAATTTAGACCCCGTCATTTTATATGTATAATTGGGATTATGTTTTCCAATGTGCATTACTTTGCATTTATCAACATTGAATATCCTCTGCCATTTTGTTGCCTAGTCACTCAGTTTTGTGAGATCCCATTGTAACTCTTTGCAATCTACTTTGGACTTAACTATCTTGAGTAGTTTTGTATAATCTGAAAATGTTGCCACCTCACTGTTTAGCCCTTTGATCAGATCATTTATGAATAAGTTGAGTAGTACTGGTCCCATAACAGACCCCTGGGGGACACCACTATTTACCTCTCTCCATTCTGAAAACTGACCATTTATTCCTACCCTTTGTTTCCTATCTTTTAACCAGTTACCAATCCATGAGAGGATCTTCCCTCTTATCCCCTGACAGCTTACTTTGCTTAAGAGCCTTTGGTGAGGGACCTTTTCAAAGGCTTTCTGAAAATCTAAGTACGCTATATCCACGGGATCCCTCTTGCCCACATACTTTTTGAACCCCTCATAGAATTCTAGTAGATTGGTGAGTCCTGATTTCCCTTTACAAAAACCACATTGACTCTTCCCCAACAAATCCTCCAGTAGAGCCACTCTGGTCTCAAAATCTCATATGCTTAGTTTAGATATCTTATTTCATTACGCTTTTGCCACAACATGAAATGTACATGAAAATCATATCTATTATTTCAGGCAAGATTGCTGAGAGAGTTAGCATCGGGTGGCGATCAGGTATCCTGAACATTGAGTACTGTTTGCAGGTTGTCTTTTTTATTTATTATTTATTTTCAATGTGGCACTAAAAGAAAAGGGAAAACAAGGTCTTCCTCTCTTCTGGGGAGGTGGGGGAGGTGGGATGGCTTGGAGAAGGAGATTCAAGTTAACAGATCTACTTTTTGGCAAATGTATGTGTTTTAAACACAATACCCTCTCCCACCAAGTCCCACCTACCCTCTTCCTCCTTTATTCACGAGTGCTACAATTAGAAGTAGTTGTGAGTACCTTTTTTTGCAGTATCAAGTCACTTTTAGAAATTAAATATGTGATTAAACAGACTGATCACCATAGCAACAAAAGAGAGAAATGATGCAGGGTATGCATGCAAAACTTTCCTCTAAATGTTCTCATTTTAATCAAAATTCCTCAGGGTTTGGAGCTAGTCCTGAATATGAATCCAGCCACTGAATACATGTCACTTCTTTCTGAACATCAGACATATATTTTAAGGGTATTTTTTTGTATTAATTGGATTAGCAAAGCTTGTCTGTCACTTAAACACAGCTTAAGTGTTGTGATTTGATCTCCGGCATGCATTATTTTTCTAATTATTGTTTGAATAGGAGAGCTGATTGTTAAAAGGACTAATATTTAATTTTAAATATCATTGAACTTAGAATAAAACAAAAAGTCAAAAATTCTCTGACTTATATGAAAATTTAGCATGGAGAGCAAAGGGTGAATGGTGATTTAACTGCTCATGCCAATTAACATTAACGGCAGTCAGCAGCTAAAAACACCCACACATTATGCTGAAAATGTACTGTGCCTCTTAGTGTCTAAAGTTCAAAAGCACATCATTACAGTGATCACATACCTTATAAATAACGGGTGTTTTAGATATAATCCTAATGGATTTGGCCCTATAAAAGCCCTCTACATTGCACAAGAACAATGCTGTTTCACAGAATAAGTGATAATCTGCTTAACTGTAGAGAGGTTTACCTGGAACAAAGAAAAGTAACCACAGAGTGCAGTGCTCGCAGTGGATTTAGCAGTGTTAGGTTTTGAGGAGGCGTGGTTCAGACACAGAGTGGTGACAGACATCAATTTGTTCTCACGTGGTATACTGTGCAAAGATGACTTGTTTCCTTACTAAGTAAAATAGAGTTACTCTGAGATACTGTGAGAATCTACAGCAATTCTCATGAGATAGGTGACAATGATCATGTGAACTCTACAAACTAATGCCATCATAATACTATATTTTTCTTTTTCTTGGGCCATCTGATGGCTGATATGGAATGGTATTACGGACTTCAGGGGAAAAAAGCTGTCAACTATCAGAATAAATGGCAATCTAGAAAATAGTTTGTTTAAAGTGAATGACAATCAATCTGATCCAGTCTTTCCTGACTGATAACATTAGGAAAATTACAGAACAGTTCACATTTATGGTTAGTCATGGTTGAAATGAGCAAATGTGATACCATGCTTAATTCCCTGTAACCATTCAAAGGTGGTCCATGCCAATAGAGATGGGCAAACCTCCTCAGATTCTGCTGTGGATCACGAAGTTCAGGGCTGTGCTGGATTCAAATGCCAAACTGTGTGGCATGAAGGGTTGTTGTAGCTGTGTTGGTCCCAGGATATGGGATAGACAAGGTAGGTCAAGTAATATTGTTTATTCAACCAAGTTCTTTTGGTGGCAGGGACAAGCTTGAAACCCTGCCCCATCTACCAACAGAAATTGTTACAATAAAAGGTATTACCTCACCTATTTTATCTCTCTCAAACTGAGTTGCATACCATTGAATATATCAATTTTCAGAAATATTGATAGAGAGCCAAATCCTCCTTCCCTTGTGAGAAGTCTTAAAGAGGGCAATTGAACTACTTGCATAAGTAAAGTGAACAGGATTTGGTCCAGCATTCTTAAATTTGATTGAAGACATCTTAGGTTTTCCAAGAATTTTCTGGTTAACTGAGGCTTAATACATTCCCACAGAATAAATCCCCCATTTTATCCTCAGAAAGTAATTCTATGGCATAGAAAATGTCTTCTCCATTCATTGTAGTTGATAAGCTACATTTTTGGGTTAATGAATAATAATAGAAGAAAGTTGAAAGAAATTATGGTGCTCTTATTCTCTAGATGCAGGTGCAGGTGTTAAATGTAGTCTATCAGCTCCAGGAAGATCTCTTCAGTCTTTTAGATAACAAGACACTTGCGCTCTTGACGGATTGACATCCACTAACTATAACTGAGAGTTCAACCCCTATATGTCTTGGCTGGTTAACAGCTGTAACTATAATGCCATTAATTACAGATATCGTCTCTGCCTTGCTCAGCAAGGGTGAGCATGCCCCTCACATACAATGACATACAGATCCTTGGCCCCTGCTCTGTCCCATTTTGCACTGTTGTGCCAAAGTGAAGAAGAGCTGCACTAACAGGGCACCCTGGGGATCCTCATTGCAAAATCTATGGGTGGCACAGAACTGGTGTAGCTGGCCCATGCCACCTGCTCTTGGTCCCCTAATGTATGGTCTTCCACGCACATGACAAGGGAAGAAAGGGGTGTGGCTGAAGCATGCTGCACTCTGGTGAGTGTGCTATCAAACAGCCCTTATGGGAATCACAAGGTGCTCAATTTTATACAAGCCCTCAGTTGCTCCCAAATTCACGACTAGTGGAAAAATGGTGAAAGCCACCGATACTCATTCCAGGTGCCCTAAGCACCAGTCTCCCTATGGAGATGTAAATGTGCTTGTCACTATCTGAACAATTTCTCACTGTTTTAATATCAGAATTAGCTGATCATTTTCTTTATGTGGTCCTCTCTGCAATTTTTTATAAGATTTACCATGCATGATTGCTTTAATGACTTAGTGCAGGGATTGGCAACCTTTGGCATGCGGGCCAATGGGGGCTGTGGGAAGCGGCACGGGCCAAGGGATGTGCTGGCCGCTGCTTCCCGCAGCCCCCATTGGCCTGGAGTGGCGAACCGCAGCCAGTGGGAGCCACGATCAGCCAAACCTGTGGACACGGCAGGTAAACAAACCGGCCCAGCCCGCCAGGGGGTTTACCCTGGCGAGCCAAAGGTTGCCGATCCCTGACTTGGTGATATCACTGGGATGTCTTAAACTTTCTGCCAGTGATGCCAGTCATACAAGAATATGTGTGTTATAGTTCAGGGATTTGAAATAAGAGCTAGGCAAACATTTTCTGCTGAAACTTTTTATTGCCAAAAATGCAGATTAATATTGACCAAAATATTTAAGAATTCATGCTGAATTCACCAAATTTTTCAGTTGGGAAAAAATCAAATTATGTTGGAAATGAAACATTTCAATTTTTGTATTTAAAAATGACTTTTCATTTTCAAATTTACTTCAATTTTATTTAAAAAACTAAAAAGTTTTGAAAACCTCAAAAACTAAACATTTAGTTTTTGAAAGTTTCAAGTTTCAGGTTTGATGAAAAATTTGTTTCAGGTAGAAGAAAAAACAATTAAAAATATTTTTCAGTATGGCCAGTGAACTGAAATAATTATTTGCATAGCTCTGTTGGAAATAATGTTTTCCTCCAAGTTTGAGCTTATTTCTCATGTAGTACAATATATAGCGCACTGAATAATTTTGCAGTAGTTCATTTTTTCCCAATTAATTTCATCTCATTTTCTATTTGTGTATATAAGAAACTTTCAGTTTTCTGAAATGTGTTCTTTGAATAATTTTAGTATATTGTTTTTGGTCTATAGATTTTGTATGGACAACTAATTATGAGTATTTGAAGTTCAACATTTGAACTGTGCTCATTAGTTCTAATTTTAAGACATAAGTCATATGGTATAATTTTATTTCATTATAGAGTGTAATTCAGTCAGGTTTCTGGTATGCACATTCTACTTTTATGAATTCATAATTCATTTAGACTATTGGCTTCAAATTCTCTAGTTCCATGAACATTTTTACCTGTTAGGTCAGTGTTTCTCAAACTGGGGTCATGTAGGGAAAACCCCTGGCGAGCTGGGCCGGTTTGTTTACCTGCCCCGTCCACAGGTCTGTCCGATCGCGGCTCCCACTGGCCACAGCTCGCTGCTGCAGGCCAATGGGGGCTGCTGGAAGCGGCGGCCAGTAAGTGCCTCGGCCCGCGCCGCTTCCAACAGCCCCCATTGGCCCGGATGCTTGGAAAATGGAAGATTGATTTTAAGTCAGCACTGTTGGTTTTTAAAAAAATCCTTAACAGTGTTGGCCTATCTACATTCCACATTTGCTCATTGAGCTTGGTACTGATGGATAATTGCACTCCAAGGACTCCGCAACCAAGTCTGAAATCAGCAGGTGACTGCATGTTTGCTGTGATTGGCTTAAGAGAATAAAGTTCTTCCCCAACAAATTTTGTCCCGTGCTGATGTGATAAAAATATTATTATTACTGATGCAAGTATTCTTTTCTATGACTCACAGCTTGGCTCTCATTAACAGATTTTATACTTTAGAAGGTATTTGTTTAACCAGGCTACTCTGGCCCCATATATTGCTGGTTACATTTGCAACAGCTAAGTGGGAGGAAGCTTGTAATTTCTATTTAAAATAAATACAAAGGGAACTAAAATTTCCCTGTACTAGCAGTCATTCACTCTGCCTGTTGACAAGTGTTCTTCTTAGAGCTGTATAATGTTTTGCACTGAAACTGAACATAAGAACTGCCATACTGGTTCAGACCAAAGGTCCATCTAGCCCAGTATCCTCTCTTCCGACAGTGGCCAACACCAGATACCCCAGAGGGAATGAACAGAACAGGTAATCATCAAGTGATCCATCCCCTGTCGCCCATTCCCAGCTTCTGGCAAACAGAGGCTAGAGATACCATTCCTGCCCATCCTGGCTAATAGCCATTGATGGATCTATCCTCCATGAATTTATCTAGTTCTTTTTTGAACCCTGTTATAGTCTTGGCCTTCACAACATCTTCTCACAACGAGTTCCACAGACTGACTGTGTGTTGTGTGAAGAAATACTTCCTTATGTTTGATTTAAACCTTCTGCCTATTAATTTCATTGGGTGGCACCTGGTTCTTGTGTTATGTGAAGGAATAAATAACACTTCCTTATCCACTATCTCCACACCAGTCACGATTTTATAGACCTCTATCACATGCCCCCTAAGTCATCTCTTTTCTAAGCTGAAAAGTCAGTCTTTTAAATCTCTCCTCATAAAGGAGCTGTTCCATACCCTACTCATTTTTGTTGCTTTTTTTCTGTACCTTTTCCAATTCCAATATATCTTTTTTGAGGTGGGGTGACCACAGCTGCACATAGTATTTAAGCTGTGGGCGTACCATGGATTTATATAGAGGCAATATGATATTTTCTGTCTTATCTATCCCTTTCATAATGATTCCCAGTATTCTGTTCACTTTTTTGATTGCCGCTGCACATTGAGTGGACGTTTTCAGAGAACTATCCACAATCACTCCAAGATCTTTCTTGAGTGGTAACAGCTAATTTAGATGCCATCATTTTATAGGCATAGTTGGGATTATGTTTTCCAACATGCATTACTTTGCATTTATCAACATTGAACTTCATCTGCCATTTTGTTGCTGTAGTGGCTCAGTGTGGGAGCCTTCCCACTCCGGGTCCTCGGGAGGCAATCCTGCCTCACTATGTAACTGATACGTCAGCCGCCATGGGAAACAAAGCAGCCTCCCCTCGCAGCTGGGGCCCAGGCCTGTGGTCAGGCTGGGTGGGAAACAGTCAATCGGCCCCAGCCCTGGATCAAGGTGGGGCAACAAAGAGTCCGTGGCTCAGGCTTCTGGCCTGGGGAAGGGGAGAATGCCACCCCAGGTTGGGGTGGCAGGGGGGATGAATGCCCACCCACTCCACTGCATCCTGGCCCAGGGCCCTAACAGCGACAAAGCACTTTGTCACTGGGTTAGCGGGGATCCATGCCACAACACGCTGATTCACCCTCTGTCATCGTTGTGGCCAGACAGGGGTCTGTTACCCCTGGGCCACTTCCACACTCCCCTTCTTGGTGTACCTGTTGCCGTGAGGAAGGGTCGAAGTGGACGGCGGCTTCTGGGACCGCGAGCAAGTATTTGGGGGGTCTGGTCTGTTGGTGGTCTGGGCCAGGCATCTTCTCCCTCGGTTGGTCAGGTCCTATGGCAGTCTGGGTCAGTTGTCTGCTTCCTCCAGGTCTGAATCAGCTAGCATCCCTGGTGGCTCAGGCCAGTCCTCTGCTCCCTCGGCACCCTCCGCCGCTTCCCAGCTCGGGAAACCACAGGAGGCCACAGGTCTCTCCAGTGGTTGCCTCTCTACTGAGCTTTCTGGGCCACCATTTATACTTGCTGCCCCTCCCACCCACTTCCTGGGGGAGGGGCAACTAGGCCCTGGTTCTGCCCACCAGGGCTCAGTGCAGGGGCCCTTCCACTCCTGTTATTCGGGAGGCCACCCCACCTCACTACGGTTGCCCAGCCACCTAGAATTTTGTTTCTTTCCCATTGCATTTGAGTTTTGTTTTACCATAAGCCAAAGTCTGTTTTTGGTGGTATAGTGGTATTTTTATTACAAAATATTAAACTTGTGAATCACAACAGAGTGATAAGCAGCTAAGATTCTTCTTGTTGTGGCAAGATTTTATGAGCTTATTCTTATGATAGATGTCAACTTTGCTAGTTTTAGGGTCTCTGTGGAACTCATTGCCAAGGGATGTTGGGAAGGCCAAACTATACCAGGGTTCAAAAAATAACTCGATAAGTTCACAGAGGATAGGTCCATCAATGGTTATTTGCCAGGATGGTCAGGGATGCAAGCCCATGTTCTGAAGTGTCCCTAGACTCTGCTTGCCAGAAGCAGGAAGTGGATGACAGGGGATGGATCACTCAAAGATTGCCTGTTCTGTTCATTCCCTCTGAAGCACCTGGCATTGGCCATTGTCAGAAGACAGGATATGGGCTAGACAGACCATTGATCTTATTCAGTATGGTCATTCTTATGTTCTCTTTCTTCAGAATCAAGCTACTCATGGACTGGACTTGGAACATGAGTTAACTTGTGAAGAGGAATAAACCCGAACACTAATCATAAACCATGAAGAATGGTAATCCTTTATAAGATGCTGGTCAGACCTTTGCTCCAAATTATATTACACCATGTAAACAAGAGGCAATGAGGTAAGGGACTAAGTATAAAACCAGTGCCCCAAACAGAGGAAGCAATGGGCTTCCATTGCTAGGTCTTTTCAAGAGAGCGTATGCCTGTTGAAAGCCCATCATATCTTTTCCACTTATAATGATATTGAATTTGGGTCTAACTCCCAGTAAAGAAAGAAGAGATGAGGTCCCTTTCATGGATGGAGTCTGGCCCTTTGCTAGTGGGAACTTATATAATTGTTTAAACAAGAAGTCATGACAGCAATCAAAGCAAAACATAGCAATAACACTAGCTGTTCTCAAGGCTAACTACTGGGTGACACTGATGTATTGAGATTGGTTAGTCTGAAATTGTCTGTCCAGACTAGTTTAGAGACTCACATTCAGATAATAAAGAGAGCACTTGGAAACTATGGAGAGCATGCTTAAACACGTAGTACTCTATGGCTTTGATTACTTGTTTGAGTCAACAGTTGTACACAAATTTTTACATAGCAACAGGAATATGTACATAAAGGAATCTCAAAACCACCTATCAAACCAAGACACCCCACTGCACACACTTCTTCCTCTTGGCAGAGAAGGAAAGAACAAACACATGGTAGATGTGTAGTCACACTGCTTAATGCACTACTGAAAGGCACTCAGATATGCTGATGAGCACGATATAAAACCTATAAAGACTAGAACAGAAATATTGTTTTACAGATGACACAGTTATCAGTTATTTGAAGAGAGTATTGTTTTATGAAAGAGCCTAATACTACCAAAAGTGGCAGCTGAAAGTTTGCTGTTTTCAGTTTAGCTGAACTATATTATGCAGGAATTTGGTAGAGATATACATCATGTTTTGGTGTCTCCTAATTTTAGTTTCTACACTAGATTTTTGTCACTACAAATTCATCAAGGAGGTAACAATACACAGCTCCTGTGAAAAGACTTTTCCTTTGGATCTGGGTCTGGTATAGCCTCTTCATAGCTCCCTTTCAGAGTTCTCTGTCAAGTTTCATGACAAATTGTAGTTTAAGTGGGTGAACACTGGTTCAGTTCCCCTAGTGCTGTAGCTGACCCTCAGATTTATTCACTAAAAATAAATCCACCCATTGCTCTGGCTGAATATATTATTAATATAATCACAAGAATTATCTTACCTTTGCTAAGGTTGATCCTACCTTCTCAACCTGCTCAGAAAAAAAAGCAACCCAGAAATGTGCTTGAAAAATGAAGTGTACAACTTCCTCCTATCCATCAATTTCACTGATGTTCACTCAACCTACACCTTCAAGAAAGTCCTAACTAAATCGATCAGCGTGTGGCATGCCCTGAAAGGCAACCGACCTAAGCTTTGTTGTTAAGATGGTAAGTGAATTCTAGAGTCAGGGACTCTTTCTAGGGTATATCCTGTCCATAGACCTGTCTCGCTTGAACGAGAGGGCTGTTAGTTCAACTACACATTATCCGATTATAAAATGCAGTATGGGGGCAGAGGCAATGTCCAAGGTAGCCAAGAGGACTCAAACCATGTTAAGGCTTCCAAAGGTAAAAATCAGTGCCCTCAGTGTTATGTAAGAATACATCGGAAACAGTTTAGACCAGTGGTCCCCAACCTTTTTTGTCTGTCGGGCGCCAGACGACAAGCCACGGAGGACCGTGGCGGCAGATGAGCATCCGCCGAAATGCCGCCGACAAGCGGCAACGTCAATAGGTGTCGCCGCTGAAATGGCGCTGACAAGCAGTGTCATCCAGAGGCGTTGCCCACCGAAATGCCGCCGATTTCGGCGGCATTTCGGCGGCGACGCCTCTGGATGATGCTGCTTGTCGGCACCATTTTGGCAGATGCTCGTCCACCAGCCAGCACGCGGGCACATTTAGATGCCCCAGTGGGCGCCATGGCGCCTGCGGGCACCACGTTGGGACCCCCTGGTTTAGACTATGGAGGACCTGAGTAATAGCCTCCCTATCAGAAATTCACAGACAGCAGTATTCTGCACCAGATCAAGTTTCCAAGTTGTCTTCTGGTGGGGTCCCATCTATAATGCATTGCAGTAATTCAGATTGGAGCTGACAAATTCTTGGGTTACTGCAGCAAGGTCTGCAACCAAAGGAATGGCAACCTCCACGCCACGTACAGATGGAAAAAAAAAATCCTGGCCACTATTTGTACTCTAATAGCCAGAAACAACTAAGGGGCCAATAAAACTAATAGCTCAGAATTATTTCTTAATTACCCCCACTGTGTTTAGTGAGACGTTACTTATCTAGACCCATTGTGTTGACTTCCTGCTAGTTCCCTAAAAACCCTGCTATTGAACTAAATCAACATATGCATACGGTAAGCATGCCAATAACCCAATATAGCCATACAGTAACTATCTTAATAGCCAGGTCATACACAGTTTTCATAAATTATTGCAGATGAGCTCCATGTCCTTCACAACCACAATGATGCGCGTGATGAAAAAAAATTGTAACGGGACATGGTAAATTTGAACTAACGATTTTCTTCAGCAGAAAATTGAGGTGAATTACAGTTCAAAGCACTGACCATGATTCTGACCTAAATTCCTTCTGGATCAGTAAATATTTAAATAATGTGGGGGAATGAAGCTTGAATCTGCTTTTTTTTTCTTCTTGCTTTGGTTTCCAGCACACAGTATATGCTATATTTATTTTTAACTCCACACTTAGAGCAGTAATAATGACTCTGGAACATTTCTTCATCCTTGTCATCACCAATAAGACAATTTCACACTTTCCTGATTCTCTAAGAGACGTAATACTTGGAAGTGCTAATTAACCAAATCACTAGTAAGAGGGAGAGAAAAAGAGGAATATGAAATGCAATTTCTATTCATCGGTCTGGCTTGGAAATGTGGGAATGGCCATTATATGACAGATATTTAGAGAGACAATAACTTAAGCTCTTTTCAATAAGCTACTATAAAAGAGCATACATATACATTGTACATAGCAATATTGGGCCGTGAAATACGTTAAAAGTACTGTGAAAGATTAGATTTAAAACAGGGAAATTTAGAGATTAATTTTAAAATCAGGCCAGACATGCTGACCTTAAATTGAGATGTTAAATACCTCTTCCCTCACCCAAACACAGGGTTAAAGTTAGCCAGACAAGACTTTTAACTGAATTTGCCTTTTTTTTTTTCCAGGTGCGAGTCAAAAACTTCTAATGCCACTTTAACATTTTAAGTTCTTTAGGTCTCAATCCTGACTCCTATCCTTGTCTATGAAGTCAGCAGGTGGTGAAGGTGATCAGCACCAAGCAGACATGCTCAATAATTGGCAGGAAAGAGCCCTTAATGATTAAAAAGAAAAGACAAAGAGAGAGAAAGTAGTATCGGTCACATAATATATCTTGGGGTTGGTACAATAGGCTATAAAAACAAGGGGCCTGTTCCTCAGCTGAAGTACATTTTTGTTGAGCCCTTGAAAGGATTTAAGCCAACTGAGAATCTGGCCCAAGAACGTTCTGGTATATGTTATAAAGGTATGTGATTATGACTGACTGGTTTATTTTAGGTACTCTGACGATTTCAGAAGCCTTGATCCAAATCATTCCTTACATGGGAAAAGCCCATGTAGCAGACAGGAAAATCTGCATGGTTCCCTTCATGGAGTTTCCCACCTATTCTTCCATCAGAGAAACTCCAACAGAACCAGACTGCCAAAAACTCCCCAGCTGGCATCTTTCTCCAGAACCAGGCCTTAAAAGTGTGATTTTACAACACAGAACGGAGTGGGGGGTGGGAAACACCAGCGTTAATTCTGACAGTCTCCCACAACTGCACAAGATCCCCCAGTATCTGCCCCTCCCTGTGGATTTGTATCCTGACAGAGAGGCCTGCCTGGGTATCAGGAGAAGAGGGGACAATACAGCAGAAGTGGCACTCCCTTTCATGCACTCCAGATCCCTGTCCAAAGTAACAGAGAGGACAGTTTGGGCCCTGAATATTAACTCAGCGAACTGCCTTCTCATCAGTGAAATGTACTATCAGATGAAATAATACTGTCTACCACCTTCATTGCACCTGGAATTAAATGCAGAACCTATCTCTTTGATTATTTGATTATTCTCACAATGATCTTCTCAGACACAGCAGCATTTTCACACTTCTACAAAATAATAATCCCAACAATTATTTTAAGCTTCCTTCTGTCAGCACGGCTGGAAAAGAGTTATTTTTCCAGGTGTTTAGGTACTGTGGTGAAGGGGAGAATTACAAAAACAGAAGGAGAGAGAGAGAGAAATAGCACAAAGCTATTTTATGGCACAAAGCTCACATTCTAGCTCATTTGTACCTTAGTATCTTCATGATCTTTAGACCCAATAAAAAAAATTTGTGGATTCAGGAAAACACTTAAGCCTGTACTTAACCACCTTTTCTGAAGAGACATGCTTTCCTGAATCAGGGTCTAGGTTTTGAATTTATGAAGTCAGTTTACAATCTGGAAGCAACTACAATAGAGCTTGCCAAGCTATCGTCTGTGAATTAGATCCAGACTGTGACTTTATTATAATGCCCTCGATGGCGAGTGAGCAGCCCTTCTACTGCTTTAAAGGTAACCTTCAAATGGCTTTTTAAAAATGAACTAAATTTATCTTTAGCTGCTGTAGGCCCTAAACAGCAAGAGTAAGTGGTGCAATTAGCAGAACTATTAAGTTAAACTTTGGAATTTATTTCAGGTGCCTACAAATCACACTGATTTGCAAAGTTTTTCCAGAGTGTAACATAACACTTTAAAATGCTTACAAATGCATGATATAATTTTAAAAGACACCTAATACCACCCCCTCTTGCAACAGTCAGCCATTGTCATGCTCCAGTGAGGGCTATGTGATAGCTTTGAATAGAACAGTGGAAATTTGATGCATTATTTTTGGCTTTGGTTCATATTCCCGGAGTTTCACTTTGACTTTTTTGTTTGAACTGATGAGAAAATTCAAAGCAAACTTCAGTTGACACAACTCTTAGGGTTTATTATTTAGTTTGAGGAGGAGGCGGCGGGCGGGGGGGTGGGTGGGAAATAGCTTAAAATCAATTCTGTCCTGAATGCCCCTCTTCCTATTTGGGATATTTGGCAAATGAAAAGATATTTAGCTCCTTTAAAAATATCTGATTACCCATCACCTTTAATGCTAAGAGAGGTTGTATAGGAGAAGCAAAAGGTGAAAGAGCAGTAACAGAAGAAAAGAAAAATAATAAATGAAAGGAGGGATACAAGGAAGAGAGAATAGGTCAGGGACAAGTCAGATGAGGAACAGAGGAAAAATAAAATCAAGACTGAAATAGAAGATTTGACAGTTTTAAAATCCTTCCCACCCCTCAGCACCATACCTCAGGCCACTTGAGAGTTACTTCTTACTTAAAAACAAATGGTTGTTAAACAGATTCCAATCTAGGTTCATAATCAACAATGAAAATTTAAAATGATAATTTGGTTATGCCTGAGTGATTCTCATTTACTTGTTTTTTGGTGGTTTTTTTTTAAGGCAATAAACTACAAAGCACTTACATTTTACATATAGCTAATGTAGCTAATCCTGTGTTTCTATACCTCTTGTGTTTCTCCCCCACTCGGCCTCCCACTTCCTTTGTGTCCCACCCCTAACTGTCATATCTTGTCCCTGTTTAGACTGTAAACTCTTTGGAACAAACACTGTCTTTTATGATTATGTTCAGGTACTCTCAGATCAATAGGGCCCCAATTCTGAATGAGGCCTCCTGACCCTCCTATCATATAAATTCATAAATAAATACCAGTATGAAAGAGGAGGAATAAAAGAGTAGAAAAAAGGGAATGAGAGATGGAAAGCCAGTAGAAGAGAACGGAGAGAAAAGAAACAATACGTGAGGGAGGGACTGGAATATAGAAGAAAGCCGCAAAGAAAAAAAATTCATAGTTGTAGGATATTTTTAGGGGTGTGATTTCTTTTAAAGAAAGAATTAAGCTAGTGGTACTTTCGGAAAATACTCCTTGTCATTCCTTCTTTCTTTTGTCCTTACTTGGTTCTTCTTTTTTTCCAAACCGTGTTAGCTGCTTTCTTTGGGGATGAATATGTCTTTCAGGTTATTCCTATCAGACCTCTTGGCTCTTGGGGCTGAAATATGAGGCCAGCACTGGCCTTGAGTGCTAGGGTTTCATAAAATAAAACATATTCATTTACTGCTAGCCATCAGAATAGCCCATCTGAAGATTAAATACATATAATAAGGCATATAAAAGTGTTTATAGTTAATTATTCTGCTTTTATTGGCCTCTCTGACTGGAGATTAGCAGGAACAACCATTTCTGAGATGGTTTAATATGATTAGTTGGTGGAGGAGGGGTGAAGGGTCTAAAGATTGAAAGATTAACGTGAGCAATTTTACTATCCTAATTAAGTTTGTAGTGCAGTCTGTCTATAATAAAAAGGAGGCTGAAGTGATTTTGCTTCATATCTAAGATCAGTTTAATGAGAATCTCAGGAGTTCTTTGAATAGGATTTCTATCAGATTCAAATGTACCGATCATCTTGCAGAGTGATCAATGCTCTTAGAATCTCTTTTATTTGTAGGTTATTTCTTCTGTTATGTCAGCATGTCATTTTCCTCCTCCAGATAAGAGCAACAAAGGGATAGCTAATAATATACAAAAGGATTTTTTTTATAACTTCAGTGCATGAAAATTCACCCCTTATTAGCCACAGACTATGTTAACAGTGCAACCACTAAATAATTCATAATTAGCTTTGACAACCTAATGAAAGTAAACACTTACAAATGGTAATCAAAAAGATGACTATGTATCTAGACAGAGTAAAATGAGAAACACAATAGATAATATACTTTAATGTCAGCATCTAAATCCACTGGGTAAAATATAGTTTCACAGAATTCTCAAAAGCTTGCATGGATGCAAATGGCTGTTTAGCTGCTGAAGGAATTTTCAAAACAGGTGTTTAGTCACAGTCAAGTCTGCTGAGTTCTCTAAAGCAGTGGTGGGCGACCTGTGGCCCGCAGGCCGCAGGTGGCCCAACAGGATAATCCGCTGGTGGTCCTCGAGACAGTTTGTTTACATTTACCATTCGCTTGGATGCCCGCAGCTCCCATTGGCCGGGAACCACAAACTGCGGCCAATGGGAGCTGTGGGTGGCCGTGCCTGTGAATGGTCAATGTAAACAAAATGTCTTGTGGCCCTCCAGCGGATTACCCTGATGGGCCACAGGTTGCCCACCACTGTTCTAAGGGGTGAACACAGCAGCAGGAAAGGTCTGGAGCATGGTTGAGGGGCTGGCTGATCAATTAGGATTTTCAAAAGTGCTCAGAATCCCATACACATGCAGTCTCATGCTTCTGATTTGCCATGTTAAGGGTATGATTACATCAGCAGGTACAAGCTACAAACACATGGGAAAGCATGAGTGGAAGAGAGACACATACACATCAAAAATCAGGGAGAGCTTGAATTTGCTACAGGTTTAAGGCAGGCCTGGATGAGGGCTGTAGGATAGTGACAGGATCGGTGGGAATTTCTAGGGTTGTGCTGTAGGAGGAGATGAATCAACTACAGTTTTCAGTAATACAACACTTTACCCTGCTACTCTAGTTTCTCTGGAGGGATGTGGTGGAAAGGAGGAGGAGACATGCTATCCTTAGATCAGAGATGGAAGAGAATCCATTACACTCCACACAGGGTCTGAGTCAAGGAGGAGCTTCCTTAACTTTACAGGTGCAGATCATCCAGCAATACAAGCTCATATCAGAAGCCATCATGCACCTTTTTGATTAGCTGAGGGTTGACTTGGAGAAGGCAAAGCACAGAATCTATGCCTTCTTAGTATTCATCAAAATCACTTCTACCTTCAGATAGTTATTACTGACACTTGACAGAGGATCATTGGCTGATGTCCAGGATGTCCCCACTCTGGAATTTGTGACAGCTATGGGGAAGATGGCCATGCAATAAAACACAATTAATTCTGTGGGTAAATCAGGTTTCATTCTTTTGGAGTAAACATTTGCATTTCAAATATTAATGAATAACAAATTCTGGAAACTTGGATTAGCAAGTGAAATGGACTTCTATTGGGTAGCAGGTAATTTGTTGTTCACACACATGCACCTGTGGCATAGGGAGTAGCACACCTCCTGGAGGGTTTTGCTGCTCTGTTGCTCTTATGGGTCGGATTTTCAAAAGCACTTATTGCCCTAACTCAGCCCCCACTGAAGTCAACGGTAAAATTCCCATTGTCTCTGGTGGGAGCAGAGTTAGGCCAACATTGAGTGCTTTTGGAAATGATAAAACACAGTTCATCAAGCAGGTTTTTACCATAAGGATTTCTGTCACAAAGAGGAAGGCGCTAAACATCGGCAGAAAAGAAGTATTGTCAAAATGTCCCAACAAGAAATAAATAGCTCAATCTCGTTAACAGCTCTGCACCAACCGGCTAGTGTTTGGAATGTTTATATTCTGGGAGTAGATCAGTTGAGAGGAAATCCAAATAACAAATGACCTCCTTGCACTGGCATCTTTCTTTCCCTTTCAGCAGGTAGTTAAACACCTAAACCACATCTAATCATATTTGGGTACTAATTTGGCAGAAAGCCTCTCTTCTGGCCCCTGACATTTCCCCACATAATTTGCTAAAGATCTAACAGTGAGCAATTTTAATGAATCCTGTTTTGTATATTAAATATAAAATCACATTTTCAGTGAAAAACACTGATCGTTTTAGTAAGAATGAGCTATAACAACCAACTGAACTGCTGCACTGAATTTCTCTGTGAGTCATTCTCTTGAAGCGGAATTGATGGGTGACATTTAGTTTACACTGTGAGTAATATAATAGGTAAATCAATTTTGAAACTTAATTGCTAATAAAGAGAATAAATAATGGCTTATAAATACATTAACAAGCTATTCTAGTGATATTTAATATATGCATACTTAAAAGCAGTTAATAATCAGAAATTCACATTTAATGACATTACTGTTTAATGGTGTTTCACCACTAGATGCCTGAAATTATCTCTCAAAATAATGTTACTAACTATAATCACTACAGTGCTATAAATTCACATTTGCAATCGTCAGTGATAGTAGAAAAATATGTATAAAATACTTGCATACTCCAAATCTATGTAAGTGGGAAGTTATTATTTGGGAAGATTCTTTATTTTTGTGTGTGTGTGTGTGGCATATGGTGTTAGTGTGCAGTTTGATAATTGCATGTTAGATTCCAGACAAAGAGGGTTTTTTTTAGAACGATTAATTTTAAACCTAATGACACAAGATCAGAATTTTAGAAGAGGGATGTCAGAAGGAAAAAAGGGATTTACATAATCAGTCATATTGCTGAAAGGTAGTTCAACTTGAGAGACTACTTAGCCAACAAAGAAAAAGTATCATTTTGGGGGGGGTTCAGTTTTCTGGAAGTAATGTCTTAATGGCTGTTTAAGTTTTAAAGACCAATAAGGAAGTTTGTTCTTTCTTTCCCTTGGGGATCTCAGACTTTCCAAACATCTTCAGGCACTCCACAAGGAAAAAAAGAAGATTTAATATGCTAATTTAACATCAGTTAAGCCACACCCATATTCTCCATTCCACTAAAGCCACTTGGCTTTGGATAAGTGTAGGATGTGCAAAATGGTCTTCAAGTGTCTGGAGATGGCCAGTGGAGAACTGTCCCTATGTGCAGAAGAGCTCTCCCCTGGCAGAACTCTAATGGAGGTAGCTCTGCCACTTCTCTGACCCCCCCCCACCCATGAGACATAGGAGGAAGGAGGGAGCATGTCAGGAACATTCCAATGGCACATGCGGGCAGGGTGGATAGGGGAGAGGGCATGTCACAGCAGACTTTGACTATGCTCAATCCTTCACTAGTGTAGAGACCTCACACCAGTGGTGCAAGTTAGCCTAATATGCCGAGGCTGGGTGGCTGAATCAGGGAGCTATGACTGGCTTTCTGCAGCTCTCCATCTGAGCAGAGTGAAGAATCTAGGTCTAGGACTTCTCTTACAGAAATCTAGCATGTTAGTCATAGGCAGAACTGATATACACGAAGTTGGTCCAAATGGTTGCTTCAAACATGTCTGCAGCTTCTACTGAAATCATTTAGGGCATGGTCTGAAGCCCATTGAAATAAATGGAAGCCTTTCTATGAACGGGCTGTGGGCCATGCCTTCCAATGGACACTTTCATTCAAGGTTCGAGATTCAATGTGTGAGCTTCTCCTTCCATTTCTTCTGCAATATATTGCAGCAGGTTGAATCTTGTGTAATGTAAGAGTGGAGACAATAAGCAATGTACCTGGAACTGATGACTGTATTTGTGGAGAGTTAGGAGAACTGTGAATGGACTTCCTGTTATAAAGGAAGATGGGATCCTGCACTGTTCCCCAGACAGGCTCATGACAGAGAGGCATTTGAGGGCTGCAACTACCAGAATCCATAGCCAGAAACACTGTACATAGCCCACATGAAACTGTGCTCAGCAGCTAATGACACTGAAACACAAGATGTAAACTTCATGCTAGCATTAGCATTCCTTCCTTGACCTGACAACCAACTGCAGCAAAAAGTTTGACAACATTTCCTCCTTTCGTAGTCTAATGTTGAGAATAGCCCACTTCCACTTTAATTGAATTGTCTCGTTAGCACTGACCCCCCACTTGGTAAGGCAACTCCCATCTTTTCATGTACTCTGTATATATACCTGCCTACTGTATTTTCCACTCTATGCATCTGATGAAATAGGTTTTAGCCCACAAAAGCCTATGCCCAAATAAATTTGTTAGTCTCTAAGGTGCCACGAGTACTCCTCATTGTTTTTTGCTGATACAGACTAACACAGCTACCACTCTGAAACCTATTATCTGAACTCTTTTCATATATGTCTATCTAGATGAGAGTAATGTAATTGAAAAACTAAGGCAATGACTAATTCCTGACTAATACTGTGCCAGACTGATTTAGTCATAGGGTTGACTAACTTGTTATTACGAACCTGTACATAGCATGGATATACACTCTCCACATATTATGACATTCCGGGGTGAAATGTAGACCAGTGAGGGACTGTGTCACCTCTGCCCTGTAGCTTCCAACTTGTGTCACTCACAGTCAACCTACCAGCATGCAGGTTACACCCTGAGTGTCTTTAGCCATAGCCATAGCCCAGCAACTCTGACCCCAGCATCTTGCCAGCAGCACACCAGACAAACTCTGACTTCCAGTAGCCTTGCTGCAGAGCGGCTACTACACACTCCTAGTCCTGAATTTTTCCTCAAAACATGTGTTCTCCACTATCCAGCCTTCTCCAGGACAGTTCAGATATTTTAGATCTGTTGCCCCTGTAAGAGAACAACATACAACAATTTGCTACTTTAAATGGAGTTACCTGAACAATTCACAATGCTGGATCAATTTTGATTAACGAATAAAACAAGTTTATGTAACTACAAAGAGAGATTTTAAGTGAGTACAAGTACAAGGCATTAAAGTTAGAAATGGTTACAAGAGAAATAAAGACAAAATGCTTTCTAGTACTAAAACTTAACAAACTTGAATTGGTCCAAGATAAAATTTTTATCATGTGGTCCCAGCAACAGGGCTAGCCAAATTTCATGTCAGGATCTCTCCCCAAGTCAAATGGCTGCTTCTTTTGTCTTTTTTTTTTTAGGTGAAAAAAGAGAGATAGATAGGGAGAGATACCTTATGGCAGGGATAGTCAATTAATTTTTTGTCCAGTTCCAAATTCTTGGTCAAGGTATAGTCAAGGTCCAGATTCCAGAGAACATAATAATAACAATAATAATTAATAATTAATAAATAATAATTAAGAAGAAGAAAATAAAAAGATTTTGGTGTCCATTCAAAAGCATCTGGTGGTCTAGATTTGGCCTGCAGTCTGCCTATTGATGACCCCAGAATTAGGGTGCTTTTGCCCCTCATTTTATAGTCCAGCTCCTTTTTGAAATGCATTTTCCTGAGGGTTACCCCTAGATAAAATTCATTCAAGCTGTGAGGATGGAGACAAGGAGGCTGGTGGTGAAAGAGGTTCCATGCTATTATTTGCTAAAATGCAGCTTAGTTTGCTCCTGTCCCCCTTGCTTGCCAAAGAAGGCAGGAGATTGCCCATCAGCTTTGATGACTCCTGGCTAGAGGCATCAGCTTGTCCTTTGTCGTTGAGAAACACATTTCAGACATAATTTTAGCTTATGTTTATAACTTTACATATAAAGTAGCTAGACACATTTCATCATGATATTATTGACCACTGAGTTGTTAGTTTTTGGACGATACCTCACAAGGCATATTTTGTACAAAGATTATTACACTAGTGTGTAGGGTGTGAATACAGGGGTGAATTCAGTCACACATATATATTCATATAGTAAGGGTCAGATATAAAGCTTATTGAAATCAATTGGAAGGCACCCATTGACTTCAATAGATGTTGGATCGGGGTCAAATTTTCAAAAGCACCTAAGTAACTTAGGATCCTAAGGCTATGTCTACACTAGCACTTTTGTTGGTTGGGGTGTGAAAAAATTATAATGGAAACTGTTAGGCAACCTTAAAAATAGGCAGCATTCCTGGCTCAGCCTACAATAATATGCACCCTGCTTTGTAAAGTGATTTGAGCTATATGGATGAAATCATTACATGAAAGCTAAGTATTGCTATTCTTATGGCTGACTTGCTTGTGCAGTATACATTTTCACCCTCTCTTATATGTCTCCCCCGCCAACATAGTTACCGCTGCTCATTGGGAGTGGTTTAAATATGCTGACGGGAGAGCTCTCTCCCATTGGCATAGAGCGGCTAAACAGGAGACCTTATGGCAGCACAGATGCAGTGGTACAGCTGTGGCACTGCAAGGTCTGTAGTGCAGACATAGCCTAAGTTCCACTGACTTTCAAGAAAGATTAGAGAATTAAACATTTTTATAAAACAGTGAATGGTTCCTTCCCCACCTCCCATGGATCCCAATTTTACTTTGATTTTAAGGGGGGGAAAAAAGCTTCTTATTTTAAAAATTCTTTCCCCTCTCCTGCTGGCTGGATCACACTGTCCCAGCAACAAAGAGCAGCAGTTTATCACCTTGTGCCTCTAGGTGAACTTTTCCCTCTTTTTAAAATTAATATTATCTGCTTATTTTTTCTTCTCCTTGTTCAGGCAATGGGAGCACTGGACACTTATGGAATATAAATTCCCTAGAGCCAATATGTAATATCTGGACCCAGCATAAAAAAGAGATAGACAGACACAAAGGGAGCTAATAGAAATGCAGCTGTCAGCTCTTCTGGTAGTTTTATTGTTCATCGGGCAGCAAAACTGAAACTAACAGGAAAGTGAGGGTGGGAGAGTGCTCAAACAATTAAAGCTGGGATCGGCAACCTTTGGCACGCAGCTCGTCAGGGTAAGCACCCTGGCAGTCAGGGCTGGTTTGTTTACCTGCCGCGTCTGCAGGTTCGGCCGATCGCGGCTCCCACTGGCTGTGGTTTGCTGCTCCAGGCCAATGGGGGCGTCGGGAAGCGGCAGCCAGCACATCCCTTGGCCCGCGCCGCTTCCCGCAGCCTCCATTGGCCTGGAGCGGCAAACCGCAGCCAGTGGGAGCTGTGATCAGCCGAACTTGCGGACGTGACAGGTAAACAAACTGGCCCGGCCCTCCAGGGTGCTTACCCTGGTGAGCCGCATGCCAAAGGTTGCCGATCCCTGAGTTAAAGGGACAGGACATCAGAAGCATCTTCTTGCTTTCTTCCCTGCTAACCATTATCCAGGGGAGGAGCTCCTATACAAATCTGAAAGGTCACTTCTCCTTTAAATGTCTTATTAAAATCTACCTGTGCCATGAGGCCTTCAAAACATGTGACATTGGTTAGGCAACTGCTGTGCTGTGATAGCTTTCTTAATGAATTTCCTTTTAACATATGGGCTGTCCCGTTTCCAAAATAAGTGAAAATGTATATTTTGAAGTTTAATGTGGTGTTTGGGTAGGTTTTCATTATCAAAACACTTTTGCATTCATAGTTTATTTTAATTCCCCGCCCCCACATCTTAAAAATGAATACTATAAAAATAAAAACAGTGGAATGCCTTGGAACTTACAAACTGCTGAAGGAAACAGAAGCAGTCAATAAGGAAGGAACTTTCTGTAGATGAGAGGAGGTTTGGTCAGGATTCTGTTCTACTGTCCATACTAGCTCAAAAAGTGGTGTTGTCATGTTGCAGAGATCAGACTGCATCTCTTAAAGGAATGTGGCAATGGGTTTACTTTCCCTACAGTCCACTGTGAGGCCTGTGGCAGTGGGTTTACTTTCCCTATAGTCCACCGTGAGGCCTGTGCTCCATCTGGTTGGCATGGCTCTGCATTGCACTCTGGACTGTGTCTGCTAGGCATGATCTAGCCTTAGGTGGTTTTGAAAATATACCAGGATAAATTGTGCTTTCAGCTGCTGTAAACCTGGCATAACTCCATAGATTTCAATTGCTGCAGACTTACTGCATTGTAATCGAGTGCAGAATTTGACTTACTGCCTACCCAAATAAATATCTATTGAGAGTGCAGTTCTTGAAAAACAGATATAAAATGTAGTGGAAACCAGTGTTTTCAATTTTCAGCGAGTGGTCAGAGCCTTTCCTTTGATTTCACTTGGTGTTCAACCACCAAACTAGTCAAAACTGCCATTGCTCTTCTGATTTTGCACAATAACTATGCAACGCTGTGAGGTTCTCTCAAAATTAGATCCAAGTTCACTAGGAAAGGTTCCCAAAGGTGAATGCATATTTCAGTGAACCTGAGCTGAGTTTTAAGTTTGCAATAGAACCTAAAACCAGGTGAGTTCTTTTTGGTTTGGGGTTTCACAAAAATCATTTGGCATAGCTCTAAACAGAACACATTTTCAATTTGCCAACAGTGTGCAGTAATTACTGTGGCTTATTTTTATACACTGGCAATAGGCTTTTAAGACAGATCCCCAACAATGTCAAATGCAAATTAGTATTTTTTAAATTCTGAATTTTTATGTTTTTCCATGGTACTCATCTTGCCACCATGTTCATTTCTGATGAATGATGAGCTGCATATTTGCTCTCAAAGCTATTTTACAAGCAGCTGTATCTTGTGGTTTTCCACTAATAGCCACAGAGCACTCAAGAGCCTGTTGAAATTCAAATGTTAGAACTGCAGCTGTTTTGCACATGATGTTAATGATCAATTGATGACTATTGTTTCAATGAGAAACATTCAATATAAAAGGCTGTAGCTTTTTCCTCTCTTTTTGTGTGTGTTCACCCTCAAACTTTAAAACATAATGTGCCAAATTCATGCCCCTAGAGGGTCTGACTGTGATCTCACTTGCACTGGTCACTCATGCAACTCCACTGACGTCATTGGAGTTTCTCTTGATTTACACTCGTGTAAGATGATAGCAGTATAAGAACTGACATATTCAAAATTGAATAGTTGCAGTAAAATATTAGAGAGGGTGAAAATGTATACTGCACAAGCAAGTCAGCCATAGTAATAGCAATACTCAGCTTTTATGTAATGATTTCATCCATATAGCTCAAATCACTTTACAAAGCAAGGGACATATTATTATAGGCTGAGCCAGGAATGCTGCCTATTTTTAAGGTTGCCTAACAGTTTCCATTATAATTAAGATTCTGTTTTCAATATAACTTTGCCAAAGAGTAACCGTTCATGCTGAAGTTTTCCATACCAGATGTCTGCCCAAACTGAAGTTTTTGAAATGTTCAGCAAAAATGATTCATCCATTTCTGAGAATGAGTTTAAGGAAAAATATGTTGTTTGCCCATATTAAAAAAAAATCTTAACATTGTTTCATTGAGAAGCTCTAGCACCTTTATGTTTTAGAGGAGGGACTCGAAATTTGTCAAGGGAATGGCTTTTGTGCCAGGGAAATATATTCGCATGTTCCTGTGAATAAAACACCCACATTTGGCCACATTACAACCCTTTGAAAAATCTCACTTCCATTTGCAATGGTGAACTATTTAGAAGTCTGTATGCAGTGTTGTTGTAGTCGTGTTGGCCTCAGGATACTAGAGACACAAGGCGAGTGAGATATCTTTTATTGGACCAACTTCTGTTGGTCGGAGAGAGAAGCTCTCAAGCTTATACAAAGCTCTTCTTCAGGTTCAACAACAGATATTACTTCACCCACCTTGTCTCTCCATTTAGAAGTCTGTCCTTTCAACTAAGATCTACAGCACATCAAACTAAAGGTAGTTTGAAAGCCACATCCTGTCCAAACTTCTCCAGAATGTGCTTGGCTAGATCAGGTGTTCGGCTCTAGGACTTGGCTCATGTGAGGCACATTCATCTAATTTCACATACAATTCCACTTTTTAGGACAGTTAAATCTGTCATCGTACAGTGAATTTCCTAGAGTGTAAAATAGAATAACAAGCAGAGCAAATTTTGGTTTTCATAACAGTGATTATTTTAACAGACTGCTGGATAATTACCAGGATTTTAGCATTGACAAACCCCATCTTGATTTGCATAGCTCAAGAATCTTCATCAGGGGCTGATAAAATTTCAGACATTGCCCTCACATCCTTCTTATTAAAAAGATGATTCCCCTTTCTGTTTAAAAGTCTTAGATCATTTTTAATTTATTTCACTCAGGAATTAAAAAAAAAGATTATTCTTTGTGTCTTTTTAATTTCTATTGTGGAAGAAACGAACTCCACTCTCAGGTTGGAGGCAACAAAATCAGAGACAGCTTTATTCAGGACATGCAATTGCAAGGGAAGAACACAGCTGACAGAGAGCATCTCTGCCTCAGTTTCTTCAAAGTACAAGCAATATCACACAAGCATTTATACATTTTAATGGCATGCATTAATTAAAAACATCTGCAGTTTGTTTATGTTATGTCGTGCCCGTTCCTGTATTTTCTCACTTCTGTTCTCAAAACATCGCTATCTCAAGGCGGGGTCATGCTGACTCTACTCTGCTGTCTTCCCACCCACTTCTGATGTGAGCCCTACTTCTACAGGTCTCGCGATATTAGGCTAAGACTTAGCATGACAGTTGCTCTGTTTCTTACAACGGAGAGGCCTATATTTAAATCCTTTAACCCTGTTTCCATACTATGAAGTGCTACAAAATTTCAAAGTGATTTACCATTGTGATGTCATTCACCTCAGATTATATTCTATTTTTAGGTTGTAGCAACAAGTGCGATTTTTGTAGGAATTTATTTGTTGTTCTTTTACATGTTTATTGATTGGGTCCAGTGTGAATCAATATGGGTTATTATTTTTGAGTTTTTCTGAAAACTGAAATTATTTTGCATGAATATTTCAGTGAAAAATATTTTCTGTTTTTCATCAAAATTATGAGAGAAATGTTTAGAGAAGCTCTAATGATTACACTCCTTGGTCGTTAATTTATAAGAAAAACAATGTGATGTTTGTAGGAATAATAGGGCTATATTTTAAGTTACTGAAATATAGAATGGATTCAGAAATGACTGTTAAGGATTTTACCATTTTCTTCTCTGTAATTTACTTTGTATTGAAGATTTGGGAGATAAACCAATTCGGTGTGTCTTTTAGAAATTTACTACGATATTAAGAAGGCAGTTATAAAACAAATATAAGTGTAAGCAAACTATGCGACTAGTTAGGTGAATGTAATTTCCAAGAGTATATTACAATGGTCAAATTAATATTGCAATTGAAATGCAATCAGTAAGTCAGTGGTTTGATTTATCTGGCTCATCAATTACTACAATTAGTAATTACCTCATATTGAATAAGTTAAGAAAAAACATGGGAGAATCTCTTTTCTTTAACTTGTTTAATTTAATTCAAAGTCTGCTGAAAGCAGCAACTTTCCCTTCATTTTGATTTTAAGGAAGTATAACTCTTAAAACAATTTCCTGGTAGCTTCCTTTTGGCTACCTCTCCCCCATTAAACTTTGCTGTTCATAAAGATTATATTAAGCTTGGTTTGTCTAATATATTTTCCAGCCTGTGTTACATGACTGTAGTTTTCTGACAGTCTGGCACAGACACAAAATGATTTCTATAACTTCAGACTTATAGCAGCTTTAGAACGACACTGGTTTAACCCAGGGGTCTCTTACTGTTTCAATAACAGACTTAAGGACTCCCGGGAAGAGTTAGTAAAACACTAAAACAAACACAAATGTACACACCTGCATGCACGCTCTAGTGGGCATTGGAGTGATTCAAACATCCAATTCAAATTCAAATTGCTCTGCAGAAGGATCATCAGACCTTCTTTTTAAAGCAATTAACTCACATGTTTGGTCCGAGCGTGAACTTAAATTGATATCTACTGGTATCTTTGTCAATGAGATGTGATTTATGCTTTGACATGAGGTGGGGCTTTGATCTTTACCTCTCTCATGGTTACACCTCAGGTTTAGCTTAGTTGGTATCAGCATTCTTCACTTCTCCTTCTCTGGGTTGCTGGTCCTGGGAATGGAGCAGGATACAGCCTCACGTATCTTGTTGGTATCTCGTTGGTGCGAGAGAAATGCCCCTACCTCATCTTTCTCTGCATGGCTGGCATTTCTTATAGGGCTCAGTGATTCTTCTACTCTGCCCCAAGGGATACTCTTGTCCAATTAGGGGCTCCAGAATACTGGTATAGAGATTATCAGAGACCAATGACTTGACATCTTGGTCTTGGAGTTACATCAACAGTTCCATTTAAGGTGTACATGTTGTAACCCAATTCATTACTAACTGCAAACAGATGTCTCTGGAGAACAGGGCACAGGGAGTTGCCATGTGAGAAGGAATTGTGAGGCAAGTTTTCGATTTAGGCTTTGGACTCAAATGTCTTGATTGTTTAAATATAATGTCTGACTTATTCAAGAACATGCATTTGCTCATTTCCACACAGTCTCAAGATAATGAGTTACTATGACAGTGAGAAAATAGCCTAAGAAGTGGGGAAGCAGTCAGGATGAGTATATAGCCCTTATCCTAATGACCCTTAGCCTACATGCAAAAAGATGCTTTAAATATCTCTTAGCAATGCTAACTTGTGTTACATATTTGACCAACCACATTTACTCAGGCCTGAGTCCAGATGTGGCTTACTTACATGTTCTTGGGAGTCAAGTATAGTAAGGCATTTTATTTCACAATTGTTGGAAGGAACATCTGGCAGGTGTAATGTGCTAACAGAATTGGAATCTTAAGAATTCAATCCTCTGTGAGATGAATTGTGTTGATTCTCATTTTACATTTGAAATTTTAAATCATAGAGGGCCAAGGGGTTAATGTCCAAATGAGTGTGAAATTGTGTCCCCTTTGAAGTCAATGGCAAAATTGCCTCTAGGTTCAAAGGGGCCAGGAGTTCACTCATTAAAATAAGTGTGTGTATGTACAATATGTACCAATATATAGAGATAGATTCATAGCAGTGTATGTATATACACATGTAAACCAGTTGAAACAATATTCATAAAAATATCAAAAACAACTGAAACATTTCCCACTCAAATTTTAAATGTTCAAAACATTTCAACCACTCCATAAGGTTTTTGGAAAACATTTAAAGTTCTGAAAATTTGAAGAAAAAATATCACTGTAATACACACAAGAATGGTGACAGTCCATAAGAACAGCCATACTGGGTCAGACCAAATGTTCAACTAGCCCAGTATCCTGTCTTCTGACAGTGGCCAATGCCAGGTGCCCCAGAGGGAATGAACAGAACAGGTAATCATCAAGTGATCCATCCCCTGTCGCCCATTCCCAGCTTCTGGCAAACAGAGGCTGGGGACACCATCCCTGCCCATCCTGGCTAATAGTCATTGATGAACCTATGCTCCATGAACTTATCTAGTTCTTTTTTGAACCCTGTTATAGGCTTGGCCTTCACAACATCCTCTGGCAAGGAGTTCCACAGGTTGACTGTGCATTGTGTGAAAAAATACTTCCTTTTGTTTGTTTTAAACCTGCTGCCTATTAAATCCAGTTTTACTTCAGATTAGACCTGGTCAGAAAACGTTGACAAAAACAAAGTTTTGCTGAGAAATATAAACTTACAAATTCTCAGCATTTTTCCATTTTCCAAGTGTTCTATCTAAGATGAAAGAGGGCACCTTGGCATCTGCACCATTGCATCTACCTTTCACTAAAGCAAATATCTTGAATATTGCAAATATTTACTGGCAATAGTATTAAAAGGCACAGCAATGTATGTAGATACAATTCTCTTTTTTAGACAAATGACTGCTTTTACTCTATACTGCCATTTTATTTATCTGAAAGCTGAACTACTAACTAATGGAATGGGTATTGTTAATTATTTGTACTGTTGCGCACAATGCTTTAAAGACAAATAAAGGTTCTTGTCCTGAGGAGCTTTGCAATTAGACATTAACAGAGCGAGTGACTGCAATTTGGACTGTGGGACTGCTGAGCCCTCCAAACCCACCAACCTGGACTGCCTCCCACACTGTGGTGCTGATGTCAAGCTACAAGCCTGACAGGCACTGCACTTACACAGGCACCCACAGACAGGGACACACTGAACTGTGGTTACATGAATGCCAGCCACTCATGAGCCATCAATAGAGAGGCTCCAGCCAATTCTCCCCAGCTCCGCAGTCTTGCACCCCAGAACTGTACCCTCTCGTACTGGTCAGAAACCTGGCCAGTGTAAGCTCATTACTTAGTTCACCACTTCTTCATAGGAAAGTAGACATGTGCCAGCCTTTGTGACCTGAGCAGATTTCCCAAGCACTTTAGATAAACTCACTGCTAAGGATAAAACATTAAAATAAGTTTATTAACTACAGAAAGATAGATTTTAAGTGATTGTAAATAGTAGGCATAAAGGTCAGATATAGTTACCTTAAGAAAACAGAAAGTAAACACACATTCTAAATCCTAAACTTTTAGTCTAAGTATAAGTTCAATCAAACAATTTTTCTCACCCTGACAGATGGTACAAGCAGGTTTCAGTTCCTCAGTACACAGGCTGGGACTACCTTCAAGCCTGGGACCAAACTTCCCCAGTTAAAAGTCTTTGTCCTCAAGATGTTCTTCCAGGTGTTGAGTTGGGGGTGAGGAAAGAGAGGCCAAGTTATGATGTCACTGTATCTCTTTTACCTTATTCCAGCTTGCTAGAAATATTGTTGCTGTGACGTGTGTTAGTCTGTCCCCATGGCACGTGCCTTCTGCCAGAAGTCTCTAGGATAGTGGATTGGGTATAGATAAGCCATTAATCATCCATCTGGCTATTGATGGCTACTCCTTTGTTGTGACTGAAAGGTTGGTTGTGGGTGTTCCTAACCTCACAATATATTTCAGTAACACATATAGCAATACTTCAAATCTTCACATATAATGGTAGCACATATAGTCCAACAGGATATTAATGTTCACCAGATCAAAACTTTTAAAATGATACCTCCCAAGGCATCTTTTTTACAAAACATATCATAATTATGTGACAGTGTGAATATAGGGTTCCAGAGGGTGCTACTTTGAGGTACAGAGTGTCACAGCGATAACAATATATAAAAGGTGTCTGGGAACATGAAAGCAGTAACAGCAAAGATTGTGTGATAGGCTGAGATGAACACGTATGTTGTTAGCTTCATTTTTCATATTTAAATTAATAAAATTCAAAGACAATGCCATTAAGATGTCTAGAGTGGAAGTTAATGATGGGAGACTAACCATATAAACTGAATTTGGAGTGAGGGTGAAGTTGCATAGCACTCATGATCAAGGAAGCTGTTTGAGGGATTAAAAAAATTAAGAAACGCCACCTCATAGCTTTTGGAAGAAGACAATATGAGCTGTATTAAGGATATTTGTTGTTTTATTTTAACATTTTGAATTTTTAAATTGTGTCTGTTGGAACTATTACTTTTAAACAGAGCTGGTCAGGAATTTTCCATCAAAATCTTTTTTTTTTTTAAAGTAGAAAATGCAGTTCCACAAAAGCAAAGTTTTACATAGGAAAATGACAATGCCAACATTTTAGATTTTAAGTTAGGAAACTAAAAATAAAATATTTTGTTTTGATCAGACTGAATCTGAATCCAAACATTTTGGTTTGAAAATAAAATCAAATTGTTTAATTTCAGGTCAGCTTGACATTGCTTGAGCTGCTGTGATGGCTCTTGGGAGCTGTAGTTCAGGTACCTCACACCCCCATTCTTCTATATGGGCTGGACTCCTGCACTAGATTACATCTACAGCAGGGGTGGGCAAACTTTTGGGCCGAGGGCGGGGAAATAGTATGCAGGTCCGGGGCAGGAGGTTGGGGTGTGGTAGGGGCTCAGGGCAAGGGCAGAGGAGGGGTGCGGGCTGTATGAGGGGGCTCAGGGAAGGGGATTGAGGTGTAGGAGGGGTGCGGACCGTGGGAGGGGGCTCAGGGCAGGGGGTTGGGGTGCACAGGGGTGAAGGATGCAGCAGGGAGCTCAGGGCAGGGGATTGGGGTGCAGGAGGGGTGTGGGTTGTACAAGGGGGCTCAGGGAAGGGGGTAAGGGAGTTTGAAACAAAACATTATTAATAAAAAGTTTTCAGAACTTTCCAATCCATGAAAAAATGCCATTTCAACTTTTCATACTGACTTGGGACAAAAACAAATTTTGAAATATTGGAATTTACCACAAGATGGAAATGCCAATTTTAACCAGCTCTACTTTTAAACTATATATGGCACATGAGTAGTCCCATTGATTTAGATGGAACAATAATAGCATAAATATTCTGGGCTAGTTCAGCACTTTATGGTTGTGTAATTGCTTGCTAGAAGGCAATGGCTTATTTTTTGTTTAGCAACTACGTGTACATATACATGCGGGTCGTGGTCAGAGTGGGTGATGTGGGTATCTGCACTTAAAGAAAGAAAACTTGAGGCAGAACCATTAATGTTACACCTTTACCTGACTAACTCAATCTTTTTATTATCGTATGAAGACTCAAAATAGGAAACAGATTTGGCTTGAATTAGTGATGAGGGCTTTACAGCATTTCTTTAGTTGTGGTGGGCTTTACAGCAACTCTTTGTTCAGAACTTCAAACTCTCCATATAGTCAAGGAGAGGGAAGACAGAAAGGATCTTGGTGGCTGTTTGGTTTCACTGGGAATTCCTCCTAAACAGAACATTACAATATGACTCTATTTAATTCCCTGGGCAAAGTCATTTTCAGTTGTTTTATTTATTTTTTAAAAATTATTTTTCACAATGGTGTGCTGGGTTATTCACGATCATGATAATAAGCTAGTTTACTGGACGAACAGTTACCACATGTGCTTTCATGTTTGTTTTCACCGGACTTTTCAACCCCAGTGGATAATTCACTGCAGCTTTAGTAAAATATCTTGATACAGCAGTATTTAATCTGTATTCTACTGGCATGACTTTGCATACATTGCCAAGGGCACTTCAGCTCATTTGTATGAAGATAAAGTAGGTAGGCAATTCTGTGTTCACCAAGTTGCCTTTGATCTGCTGGCAAGAATGCAAAGCTTATACACACAGAATCTTTGTTAAATGACTGGTTGTGCTGGATATATTTTTATAGCCTTATTTAACAATACTTTTTCTAGCATTTTTCATTCTGCTTTGACACCATTTACTCAACATGCAAAGTATACAACTAATTTTCTCTTTAGAGCTTGCCTTTGCAGGCTAGAGACAGTTGCACTGTATGCTGTCCAGCTTTCTCTGATTACTTTCATTTGATAGATAAGTAAAGTCAAATATCTTTGAACTTAGATGGCAATAAGTGAACTGATAAATGTTAGAAACAAATCATTGTTTTAGAAAGAGAATAGAAAATTGTTTCCTTTTGTAGAAAAGAGTCTAATTTTCCTATCAGCAGTATAAGTCTGTTTTCTAATCTGAGACATGTTTAGTTTAAGAGAATACACTCTATTAGATTGTTTTTGATAAACACCAGGCATGTAACAAACTGAGTGGAACTAATTTATTTGGACATCTATATTCTTTTAGGACCTCACTAATTAAATACTCTGGAAATGTTCTTGTCACATTAATTTGCCCTCATGAACTATATTATACCAGGTCATGGTCTTTTCTTCTTCTTCTTCTTCTTCAATTCATACTCTGGTGAACTGTAATAATTGACATTTGTTTCTTACCATATCCTTCAGAATTGGATTTGGGATTTATTACAACTAATTAAATTTAATAATACATGTACAGGACAGAAGCATCCTAAAAGATCATGACATGAAACCTTTTCAATTAAATAATTAAAACCAATGATTTTTCATCTTGTCTAGTAAAAGTAATCCAGGTTAAGTAATAAGGTATTGGGGGTTAAGATAAAAAACAGTGAATACTATTTTATACTTACATCTTCATGTATGCTATGCATTAGATGAGGTTGCTGATCATGGATTTCCTCATAATGAGATCTCTAGCTCTGAAAACTGGTGTAACTATCAGTAGCTGTTGTAGCCAATGATATTGTCACCTGATCAGGCAACACATAGTTTCCTGCCAAAAGAGATTTAAGAAAGGGTTAACTGTTTGGCAGAAACTCCTGAAGATGAGACTTGTTTGTGTGGCCATTGGGACAATCTTTATGATAACATTCACAGACGTCAGATAGTTCATTTTCAGATCAACTTTAAGTACAAACACCAACAGCTGGCAGAAGACAGAGAATGTGAAATAATGAAAGAGCTCAGCACTAGTTTGGGTACTGAAGAATCATCACAGCAATTTCCCTAAACATGTTCCCGAGAGAAGACGAGAAAACAGAATCAGAAAGAGTGAGCCATGTTCAAACTAAGGAATATTAGTGGCATTGGAAGAATGAGACCCATCACAGCTGGTTTTATGGCTTGTGTGCGCTCAGGAAAAGTTGATCTTATGAAACAAAAAAGGACAGGGTCCAGCACTCTACAGATTGAGGTAAAAGGACATTTAGGTTTTATTCGCCAGATAGCAGTCACAAGGGCAGCAGGTGTGTCCAGGGTTGTAGCTTAATTCTATAAAGGAAATAAGGTAGCACAACAACAAACTGTGCTCAGAAATCAGCGGTGACTGAAAACCCACACATCAATATGACCAATGAAAATCTGAGTGAATGTCACAGCTTTGGTGGAGCTACGTGGGGAGGATTTAGTGGCAGATAGTGACTGGAGCTTGGAAACCACTCAGCTCAAATGTGTCGGATACATGGAGCAAAAGGTTGGACGAATGCTGTGAATCGTTGGCTATTGTGCCACAAGATGTTTCCCAGCACAGAAAGAAAGAAAGAATAGAGATGAATCTGCTGAAATCTTCAAGGGAGATTACTGAGGTTGCATGAATTAGGTCCCTGAATTATGCAAGCATTTCCTAGAACATTGTGAAAGGAAATTGAAAAATTTAGCATGAACCCCAACTTGAATTGTCTGGATAATACTCATTATTCCAAGGAATCTTTTGTTAAACTTCTATTATCTTGTAAGATAATTGTATCCTACAGGAAGGTTAATAAATAAATGGATAAGATGGCCCAAGTACTCAGCACAGACCTGTAAAGAGGCTATAAAGGTCTTCTTTTGAAAATGCTGAGCTTCATGGCCATGGAAATAAGCTTAGGTGAATGGAATATTCTCAGAGCTTCCAATACAAAGGGAATCTAGATCTGTTTTCCCAAGGTCATCCTATATTTCATGTCAGATACATTGTTGGTTCTCCATATTGTGTATTTGGGAGGGTAGACGCTGCAATTGAGAAACACCTAAGAAAATCCCTCAGTGTCTCATACTTTGAAATATTTTGGCCAGATCCTAAACCAATATAAATCAGATCAACTTCATTTCTTTGGCCAAATACATGTGGTAGAGATAAAGGTGAGAGCAGATAGCTGACTTACATGTATGCACACTCAATTCCAGGATTGGTACATGACAATATCTATGCATTCACACAACCCTGAGTTACATGAACATTTCAGGTGTTATACATATGGAAGCTGTGTGTGTGTAAAAGTGTGTGTAAGTACATTTGCCAGCAGCAATAGGGGTACAAACAGGGGGATAGTTGAATTCTCTCCCCTTCCCTACAACCCTGCAGAACTACGAATTTGATGGCACATGAACCTGCAGCACCTTGTCACACACAGAAACACTAGGGGTGGTGTCATTACGGCCACGGCTCTGTAGATGATGATGCAGTATTCTAGGCCTGTAATACATGGAATATAATCAGATAACAAATCCCTCTGAAACAACCTTGCCCCTGAATCCCCCAAGAGAATACAGATCAAAAAAGCCTTACTCTGTGCTATAAATAATTGAAGTCTTTCTGTATCTTACATTTTTATATATTATGGGCTAACATGTATTCTCAGTTACACCGGTATGAATATAGAGTAACTCCTAATATCAGTGGATGGATTGATACTGGTGTAACTAAGATATATAAGTATAAATATATATAAGTACACCTCTACCTCAATATAACGTGGCCCGATATAACACGAATTCGGATACAATGCGATAAAACAGTGCTCCGGGGGGAGGGGGGCGGGCCTGCACACTACGGTGGATCAAAGCAAGTTCAATATAATGCGGTTTCACCTATAACGCGGTAAGATTTTTTGGCTCCCGAGGACAGCGTTATATCGAGGTAGAGGTGTATATATACACTATTCTTAGTAACACCAGTATAAATCCAGCCAAACTGGATATATTCTGGATATAACCTAAATCCTATTCTTATATATAATGCCGGTGTAAATCAGTGTAGTTCCACTGAAGTCAATGGAGCAATGCCAATTTCCACCCAATTACAGGATCTCTCGTTTCATTTTCCCAGTATTTATGGGGATTATGAAGATGAGCTGAAGCACAGGTGGCAAATGCATCATTTATATATGTCAGTTCTTCTGCACAGTGTGATTGCTACATTCTCCAAATCACTACAGACACTATAAGATATATGATACTTATGTAGTGGGAGCAAACAGTCTAAGGAGTAAGTATGGCATATAGCATTTGCATAAGTACCTTTTTATTACTTTTTTTTGTTTTAGGAATGAGGTCCAAAACTGTTCAAAAATATTTGTATTTTACTTCCTAATCGCTGTCGTGGAAAAAGTCACCCACGCATAGATTTTAGTTCACAGACTCAAGCCTGAGGCCAGTTTATTGCAATACATACCAACGCGTTGGGGGTTGCAGTTGGAAACTGCACCCTTGAGCAGAGCTCACAGGCTCCTTTTTATTCTTACAAACCGCAAACATATTACAGGTTATACGTCATTTACGCAAAAATAAGAGTTAGGGTCTGTTCCCTTTCCCGATACCTTCCTTATTAATTTTCCGAGAATTGGGTGCATATTGGGGTGGAGGGCTCTTGGTGGTTTCCAATATGGGCAGTACTTGGCACCAGTTAGGGTGTATTCTCGGCAGGGTGCATATTACTTTTCCGGGGTGTTACCGTCAGTGCACCGGGGGGGCGGGGGTTATTACAGGATGCCCAAAGAAGATATATGATTGGCTAGTTTTGCATTTTGCTGGAATTACAGGAGAAGTTTGCCTTTGCTAGAAGCAATTTCTTCATACAAGCAGTTATTATATTTCGCCAACAAGTGGTTATTATTTTACTGGGGCTTTCCACATTACTCCTTCCCCCTCCCTCCTCTGATCATAACCCTTGACCGAGTCTGGCAGAAGGCTGTGTTGCTTAGTCTTGTTCAGGGCCTTAACCTGTAAAGGCCTGTATACCGAGCCCTCGCCGGAGGGCCTATGTCCGAGCCTTTGCCGTCATCTTGACTGACATAAGGGAGGCCGGCCAGGCCTATTCCCTCACATCACCTCTGTTATTTCTCTTTTTTTTCTCAATACTTGTATCATCGCACGGGCATCATTTTCAGTCTGCAAATGCCATTCTTGTCACTTTTCACATGTTGCTTACTAAGAACCTAGGAACTGAAGGCAATTTCTGACCTTACATTTCACACAATGCTGCTGGCCTTGTTATATGAAAGTTTTAAATCCATAAACTAGAATTAAAAGCAGTAAAATAAAATCTTACAGTAAAATCAGAGCCCTGTAAATATAAGTAGAAGTACATAAAATAACAACAGACAGCCCCCAAAAGGGCAACACGTCATACCTGATACATGTAACACTTCTTCTTTAGATCAGTATAGTTTACAATCAGAGTTATTTAATCGACAATACTGGCAAAAGATGAGACTAATAAATAGAGATTTCATTTAAAGGGACACACTGTCAACAAGATTGAGTATTTAATAATTCTCTCTCCCCCCAACCCTCCCCCCATGCTTGGAAAAACCCTTCAGCAACCTGAAAATAAAATGTCTCTCTGTACTAATTTTTGTCCTTGCAACAACCACATTTTTTGGGGCGTGGAGGGGGAGTATTTGCTTTGGTTTTTTCCTCCCCAGCACCATCTTTGTTTGCAACAACAGAGATTGAAATTCATTGATAGGTTTGGTTTACTTCCCTGTTTGTACATGAGCATCACTGAGGATGTCAGCTCTGCGAAACATAGTAAAAGACAGTCCCTGCCTGAAGACCTTAAACAGAAAGGATGATAAAGGGTGGGGAGGGAAAATCTCCTGTGTCTTAGCCACTAGATCATATTGCCTCCTAATAACATTAAATACAATTATGGGGGGTTGACATAGCAACATCCTGTTTTGTTTCACCCTGGCTTCACCCTTCCTTCTGGAAAGCAATTCCTTCTAAAATGGAATGCAGATTTTAATGTGCTGAGTTGCTGAGCAGCAGATATCAATGGCAACCCTGTGTTAGATGTGTGTCTAACTTCTTACTGGCTACCCCGTTAGCTGCTGCTCACACCTGTGTGCTTTCTCCATAGTCCCATATCACCATGATTAGCACACATTACACACATTATGGCCACTAAAAATAAACTTCCCCCACTCCTATTTTGTGGATCCTGAGAGGGGGTGTGTGTGTGGGGTGATGGTCTAGAGCACATATAATTACAGAACACCTTCATACAGACTTCACATATGATAGTCTTTTAATCTATTTGTTTCTAGTCAATGGTTTATTAACAAGATTGTATATTTTAATGTATTTTTTTTCTTTCTTTGAATGTACCTAGGGTTCAGTTTAAGCATAACCATATAGTGGAGGTGTTGCACAGATACACTGCCAGAGAAGAAGCTCTGTTGAGTCAAATCCCTTCCAAGCTTTACTGTGCACAGGGTGACTGCCCAGGTTGTATCATCTAAGGACAGCACAGATGGCTCTATTCTCTTGGCTAATTGTGGATGGGAGATTAAGGGTGTGTGGTCTCTGCCCATATTGAGCCATAACAACTAAGGTTACCCTGATAACATGTACAAGTTTAATAGATTCACAGTTGCATAGATTTTAAGGCCAGAAGGAACCATTAGATCATCTAGCCTGACCTCTTGCATAACACAGGTCACCGAATTTCATCCAGTTACTCCTGTATTGAGCCCAGTAAGTGGAGGAAGCCTTCTTGCATCAGTAACAATCTGGCCCTGACTGAAAAATCAATATATATATATTATACTACAGCAGACAGAGCACAAGACACTGATTTAACATACCACTGTGGTAGGCTCACTCTCTGAATTGGGGGTGGAGTTGTTGAGAAAGAGTGACATAAAAAGATCTGACAATATGAAGTTTTGACAGGTGCCGCACTGAACTTGAGAATTGCTGCTTAAAATATACCTGAGAAGGAGAACATGGTGGAAGGTGCTTTGTCAAGGGGCTAAAACTACCCCCGTAGATCAGTTGACTGTTGTTTTGAAAGAAAATAGAGATGTGGTTGTGACCCAAAACCTTTGGATAACAACTGCCAGAAGGCAATGGGATATAAGGGGTCCAGAGATTCAGCAAAGGAATATAAAGTGAGGTCTCCATTGAAAGCCTGTGTCTCTGGCCAGACAATATATGAGGAGTTATTTTTTTGTATATATATATAAAATATATATGTATATAAAAAACAGTAGTGAGCTGGTGAATGTCCTTCAGGCCCCCAAAGAATGAAGGACACACTCAGATATGATGTGCTCCATCGTTTGTGCCTGGTGACCACAGTTGCATACAGGTGTTTGCCTCATTTTCCATTTAAAGAGAGTTTGTCCACATCTCCCATGAGATGTCCTGATGTGATTCAATCTGCACCAGTCTCTCCAACTTAAATCAAAACCTGATGGTTCCTTGGCAGAGTCAACGATGAGCTGTTTGTTTCATAGAATCACAGAACTGGAAGGGACCTCGAGAGGTCATCTAGTCCAGTCCCCCGCACTCGTGACAGGACTAAGTATTATATTAGTATTAGTATATATAAGTATTTTGAGCTGTCAAAATGCTCCATGTGGCTCTCCATTGAGCCTCAGCTTTGAAGTTGTGTGTAAGGATCTTGATGCGGTTCCATAGAGGGTTGTGGGATTTTAATCTTGTCTTGGGTGGGTTCTCCAGGTCATCATGCAACTGGATCCTCGTGTTTGCATTGACATGGTTGAGAAAGTGAGATGTCTGGGCAGCTCTTTTAATCTGTGGAGGCTGGATGTGCAATAGGACTGGGAGCCAGTCGTCTGGCTGTAGCCATAGGTGTTTACATATGGATATGAGAGTCTAGCTTAGGCATCCAATTTTGAAAATGTTAACCTCCAGCAATAGATGCATGGAAACTCTGTAAGGGTTATTTAATTTATTTATTTTACATACATTTAATGTCATTAAATAGAAGGTTGGAATGGGAAGGCTTGGTGTATACAAAATTCATGTAAACATAAAGCATCCATCTTATTTGTGTTACAATCTTACTTGCAAGACCCAACAGAGATCAGAGCCTCATTTTTCAAAACACCATACAAACACATAGTAAGACACAGTCCCGGCTGTGAGAAGTTTGTAGTCTAAATAAACAAAACAGACAAATGAGAAACAGAAGTAAGGTGACTTACCAAGGTCACACAACATCTAAGTGGCATAGTTGCAATAGAACTGTGGTTGAAATCCTGTCCACATTGAAGCTAATGGAGCTTTGTCATTGACTCTTGTAGGGCCAGCAAGTCTCTAGCAGAGCATGGAATAGAACACAGATCTCCTGGCTCCCTCTCTAGTGTTTTATCCACTGGACCATGCTACATATTTCAGATGATGCTAGCTATCCATTATAACTTTGATTTAGGATCTTTTCAACATTGAAAGGCTGGCCACATTGGCCCTCACAATTTACTTTTTACAGAGTTGTGACGTTATTGACATGAAATGTGACCATATAGATCATTGTTGCAACCAAGGTCCTATAGTGGCATCAAATCTTGTACAAAGGAGGTCAAGTAAGATGTCTATGAAAAGGTTATGATTTGCTGGTTATGATTATGCTATCTGTATGCATGTATCATTTTTGTATTTAAAGTTATAAGTACTGGCTCTATTCTGTCTGTATTTCAAACTTGTGCTATGCTTCTGGGTGACACCCCAGACAGTTTGGCATCAGCACTGCCTAGCCTGCTTGATGGCCCATTAAGGACCATCATCTATACAATTGACCCATTGAGAGAAGGCAGATACACCTTATGACTCAGCAAGGCATGCAGGGACATGCCTATAGAGAGAATTCTAAGGCTTTCAAGCCATGTGCTGGGAAGCTTGTGTTTGAAACAAAGGAAGCACAGGCCGCATGGCAAGAGACTATGAAAGGCAGCTGCATCTTCTCCATTTTGTCTTCAATCCTGCTTCTTACCTTTGGAGGAACTTTGCTACACTGAATCTCTGAACAAAGGACTGAATGACCCATCCAAGCTGTGGATGTACTCCAGAGACTTGACTTAAGCCAGCAGTTTATTCCATCACAAGCCTGAACCAAGAACTTTGCCATTACTGTATGTAATTAATTCCTTCAACCAATTGTAACTCTCATCTATATTTCTTTCTTTCTTTTTATGAATAAACCTATAGATTTTAGATTCTAAAGGATTGGCAACAGCGTGATTTACGGGTAAGACCTAACTGGTATATTGACCTGAGTCTGAGGCTTGGTCCTTTGGGATCGGGAGAACCTTTTTGCTTTTACTGTGGTATTGGTTTTCATAACCATTCATCCCCATAAGGTGCTGGCGGTGATACTGGGAAACTGGAGTGTCTGAGGGAATTGCTTGTATGACTTCTGGTTAGCCAGTGGGATGAAACCGAAGTCCTCTCTGTTTGTTTGGCTGGTTTGGTGTGCCTTAGTAACAAAAGACCCCCAGCCTTGGGCTGTAACTGCCCTGCTCTAAGCAATTTGTCCTAAATTGATACTCTCAGTAGTGTCCCGCCAAAGGCCGCTTTGTTACGAGTCCACAGGTGCTTTTGTCTCATTAGATACAGATTCCTCTGTATACCAATTTGCAAAGCCAACAAGTTTTGTGGTAATTTTGTGAAGTGTACTGTTAATGTCTCCTGGAAAAGGAAAATGACTGTGCCATAACTCCAGTATTTTATTTAGGAAACAAGGCATCTTGACTTGAAGCTCCAATAGCTAAAGGCCAATATAGTATATAGATCAAATACATATATAGTAGTGTGTGTGTGTGTTGGGGGGGAGGCTATTAGAATAGAAATGTGTAATTTATTACATCAACCATATTTCTTAGGGTGAATAAAATAAAAGAGAGGATTTTAAAAAATAAAGTTTACGGGCTAAGAGCAGTAGAGCAGGGGGTACCAGGAAGAGAATATAAGAATTCCTCACCCTTGTGGGCTTTAAACATAACACTAGTGTGAGAACACTACAATCACCAAACAGGATAGACATTTATATTTAGATTGGGATTGTAAACTCTTTGAGCTAGGGACTGTTGTTTTGCTTATATGTGTGTATAATGCCTGGCACAATCAGCCTCTGGTCACTGAGTAGGGCCACTTGATGCTACCACAATACAAATAAATCAATAAAACAATCATACTAATGATTAACAATAACCAAGACTGAGAAGCTGACCTTGCTCCCTTTCAGAAGGTTGTAGCAGGGACTGTGCGCCCCATTATTTGTAGAGGTAGTGCATGACTCACCACTGCTCTACACTTTGTACAATTGTTACAGCTCTGCAAAGTTGTTGCAAAACACCATTGCTATTCTTATTGTTTATTTACATTGCAGTAGAGACTAGGAACCCCAGTCATGGACCAGGACTCCAAATTAACCTTGTGGATAAGTAAAAGAGGAGCTGTCATTCCGCTGTGTACCATGTGATCTTCAGTTTTGTTAATTTAACACCTTCATCATACCAGTGACATTCCTGACAGTGACATAAATTGTTGGCCCAAGTATGCATGCTATTAATGTGGTCCTAAGCTTGCTTACAATCTAATTGGAAGAATGTGACTGATGATTTCCTGATTCTTCACAGAAAATATGTTATTTTGATACAGTTGTTTTGCTTTTATTTTCTGTATTGATCTTATCTAATTTTCCCCATTACTATAAAATATCAACAAGGAATCAGAATATATTCTATTTACACATACATTGTAGCTGCTGATGTCTTCCTCTGTTTGATGACATCACAGTTTGTTGCAGTGAAAAAGACTACAATAACCCAAATACAAAAAAAAAAAATATATGATTTGGGGAATGACCAGGAGCATATTAAATGTTAGAGAACATTTTCATGCATGTGTTCTCTGTCGTGAAGAACAAGGGCGGAAAAATATAGAAAATACTGTAGCAGGGAGGGCAGCTGCCTCTATAATCTTTCCATTATAAAATCCTATTTTTCAGATGATCATAACCTTGTGAAAAATTCACTTTTGGGAATGAAATTTTCCAGGCTTAGCTCTGCCCAAAGGAGAGTTTCTTGGAAAGTTTAAGCAAACCATATATTGTTTTTGAGGTGTTTTGGAATGAGAAGTGAGTAAAAGGATTTTCCCCCTTATAAAACAAATTGCTGTGATTGACCTCTTCTTGACCAGCCCCAGAGCTAAAAGAGATTAGGTGTGAAAAGTACAAGTTGGCATAAAAATGCTGTAGTCCTCAACAAGGAGAGAGTTCATGGCCTAGTCATACAGAAAATTGGTTTTGGTTTGACTGTCATGGGTGTTTGAAAAGGTACCAAGTAAGTTCAACTGTGTTCTTTGCTAAGCCTGTTAGGTCATCACTTAAGGATGATGCACTGCACTGTCATGCATAGTTAACTTAATTTCTCAGTGAATCGACCAGTCTCTAGAATCAGCTCTGGATTAAGGCATGAACATGATAGGCTTGGTGTGTAGGATCCCAGCTCCTTTAGTCATGATCCCAGCTCCTATAGTCATGTGATTATATATTACTCAGCTTTCATTTTAAAAAAAGTTCCCAGCTTTTTCTCATGCATATAAAGAACATCTTGAAAGATGAACTGAGTGTAACAGAGACATTTTCTTGAGTCTGCAGAGAGCCTGAAAAATAGCTCTGATAGGTGTGAACTGCCCTATACATCTCTATGGCTGTTTACTCTAAGGCCCACTGCTCCGAAGTCTCCACCACCACTGCTTCAACCCAACACAGCATATGGCAGTGTCCCTGACTCATGCAGGAAGGAATACCCAGCTGCTGAGGTAAGTAACCAGGGGCTTGTCTTGCTGCTGTGCCTTCACAGACCACTCAGGTTACCACTTCTGCTGCTCCAGAGGGAAGAGGGTCCCTGATGCCACTCCTGGGGAGAGAAATGGAGTCCATGTCATTGCCTTTCTGGGAAGGGAAGGGGGCTGCCTTGCCATTTTAAACAGGGGACGGGCTAGGTGTGTGGAATGGTGAGGGCCACAAGGATTGGTATCATGGTTTATCTACATCGTCTTAATTTGGCCCTTCAGATTTTAGGAGATACATATTAGGGTGTAATTTATAGGTGCTGCATAAATAAAGGTGTAGGCTAACTCTAGTTAGCTGGGGAATGATGGTCAAAGACAGGAGGCAATCACAAAGGGAAGCAGGTAAATAGTTAAGACAATGATGCATCTGCAAGCAGGGTGAACTGAGAAAAAAAGCTTTCCATAAACTGACATGGCTATGTGTTTTTAGGTGTTAATTATTCAACTGTATTTAATACTAATAATGTATTTAAAGTCTGATGTTATTGATGTACCACTGATAGTGATGTAACCATTGAAGGAATTGATGGTAGAATTTAACTCTAATCTTCTATATTCTAATATTATTTTGTGTTTTACTTCATCTGTAATATGTTGTCTAAGTATGGGGCACTTCCCATAAAGAAAGTTTCCTTGGACTCCATTTGTCCTGCATATACATAGTCCACAGCAATAAAAAACGTTACACATGACAAGCTGTATGAAACATACTAAGATATTATAATGTACTTGAGAAATAGTATCACTGAGAATAGTGATTATGTAATCAAATCATAATGCATTTATATAGACACACAAGGGGCAGAGTTAAGTTTACATGTTCAATCTTAAGTTTTGAGAGCACGATGTTCTCTTAACATAGATTTTTGCATGAAATGTGATATGAAAACAGAACTGTTTATAAATACAAAGCTTTCTGAAGTTTTCCATGAAGAAACTGAAGCTCTTTAAAGAAAGAGAAACTGCATTGCTATAGGTTACACATTTTTAATAATGTGCCTATGGTACCTAAAGATTTTCTACTGTACTGAGTCTATGGCTTCCCCAGTATTCAGCCACCCATAATCATTCCAGTTATACATATTCTCTCAATTTGTTCAGTTAGCTTTTTCCTGGCTGTTGTTGTCTTGACTTATTTTTGATAAAAAAGAAAAAGCTTTTGTTTTGCAAACGTATGAAGGGCCCAAATCCTGCAAAACTCACAATGAATTCAATGGTTTCATGCAGGTGGAGTTTACAGGACTGTAACCATTGCTTGCTTAGGCAACAAACAAAGATTTATCCAGATAACTCTTCATGCAAAGGTCATCTCCAAAAGAAACCTCAGGAGACAGACAAGTATAAAACTTGCAATAGAAAAATCGTTCCTATTTATATGCAGGAGTAAAACTGGGGGCAGCATAAAAGAAAAAAAATCATATATGTTGAGCAATGCAAAGCATCTCATGTTTACTGTTACAGGGCAAGAGTTGTGTGGTCCAGAAATAGATCTTTATTTATTTATATTTAATGTCTCCAGTGGAATGAAAAGAGTATCTTTCATTGTGAGTGCATAGATAAGGACAGAAATGAAAAATTATTCCCTTACCGAGCTGAAGGTTCATTTTTCCTAGAATTCTTCTAGTGCTTTGTCAGTAGTTCTAAAGGTTCTCATTTTCTAATAGACAAAGACTAGTGGAATCCCTGAGGGAGAAAAAAAAAGAAGGAGAGACAGCTAATTTGATGTATTTCTATAAGGATCTTAGGAAACTTTTGCAGCACTCATTTTTTCTTGTGTAAAAATGGATGATTCCATACTGAACTAGTAGAGATCACAGTCAGAGTTTTGTGCCCTCTATTTGGCACCGATGAGACCACATCTGGAGTATTGCGTCCAGTTTTGGGCCCCCCACTACAGAAAGGATGTGGACAAACTGGAGAGAATCCAGCGGAGGGCAATGAAAATGATTAAGGGGCTGGGGCACATGATTTATGAGGAGAGGCTGAGAGAACTGGGCTTGTTTAGTCTGCAGAAGAGAAGAGTGAGGGGAGATTTGATAGCAGCCTTCAACTACCTGAATGGGGGGTTCCAAAGAGGATGGAGCTAGGCTGTTCTCAGTGGTGGCAGATGACAGAACAAGGAGCAATGGTCTCAAGTTGCAATGGGGGAGTCTAAATTAGATATAAGGAAAATCTAGGAAGGTAGTAAAGCACTGGAATGAGTTACCTAGGGAGGTGGTGGAATCTCCCTCCTTAGAGGTTTTTAAGGCCCAGCTTGACAAAGCCGTGGCTGGGATGATTTAGTTGGGGTTGGACTAGATGACCTCTTGGGGTCTCTTCCAACTCTAATCTTCTATGATTCTATGATTGTATGCTGACTGATTGGGTAGACTATGGAGCTCTGTTTGGGAACTAAAATCAGTGAGGGGTAATAACTGCAGACTCTGGGACAGGTAAACAACTCCAGGGAAGTACCACCCCTTGGATAAATTGCATTGGTTCAGGCTGAGTTCAAAAGACGCAGGAGACAAAGAAAGAACTTGTGATATAAGGGTCCAGCTTGAACTGATTAATGGGGTTCTCCAAACTGACATGAACCCTTGATTGAGGTGGGGAAAAGCTCTGCTGAAGGGTTGGAAGGATTTGGGACCTGCCAGGGTCTTTATTGGACTGATGGGGGATCTCTGATAAACTTAAGTATGTGTTTAAGCCTTTTATTATATATTTAGGCTGTAATGTTTTTGCCCTAAAATAAATGTATTGTGCTCTGTGTAAGGCTGTATTGTCTCTGGTAAACTGCTGGCTTAGCCATTGAGAGAGTGAAAGAGAAACTGCAGGTATTGAGCTAGGTCCGACCAGCTGGGATAATCAGAGTGAATTGCAGGGGCTACAGTGTAAATCCCCAGTCTGAGTGAAGAGAAATGTGGGTCCCTGCCAGAGAGAGGTGATGACTGGAGGTGTGAAACCTAAGGGGGGTATCCCCTAAACAGACCACAGAAGGAGTCAAAGGCGCAGTTACCCCAAAACTGTGATAGAAACATCAAAAGAAATTGGAACAATTAATAAAATATGAACAGCACGAGCTAGAAAAGAAAATACTTGTGGAGGCTCCATATTCTCAATAGCGTGAAGAGGAATCACAAGATGAAAGTATGTGATGGTGGCTATAAAAGATAGCAATGACAATCAGGTAAACGGACACATTAACTGAAGAATGGCAATGTTAAAAGGAAATATGATAAAGGTCAAAGGGAATAGAGAAAGCAAGATTGTTGAAGTGAGTAAGAAGAAACAAAGCAACAATATGGGTTTGTTACTCTACAAACTCAGGAAAAGTTTCACAGAAGTCACCAAGAGAACAACTCATTTTACCAGCTTCGTCCTGGCTTGTCACTGCCCAAAGAGTCAGAGAAGTAGTTCAGAATATAGTTAATGTTTTTGTGGTTTTTATCTTGTAACAATGGTAAAGAATCGTAGAGTCATTTTCTTCTAACACTAAACAAGAAAGTTAATTAGAATGGTATTATCCAACTGAACCAACTCTGTTTGGAACTTTCTCTGTCTAGACCTTCTGCCTAAAACCTTTCCTCCTGCCTGGTTTACTGCTACAGATTTAAGAATACAATATACCCATCCTCATAGTTTCTACCGACACTTGATAAGTCTTTACCCAAGAACAGAGAGCTTGTCCTGGAGAGATTATTTTTGACACTTACTGTACAATTGAAAACAACAGGATGAGGAAGAGAGCTGGAAGAACAGGCCATTCTGAAACTGTATGTTTAAATGTATACTTATTATTTTATATGCAATGAAGGCAGAATTATTTCCAGGAACTCAGACCATTTGAGTTCTTTTTGGTATTAGCATAAACAGAGTATGAAATTTATCAAGCCTAGATTAGAATGTGTATGCAAAAAGTCCTGGATTATTTTACATCAGGCAGACATTTAAAACACTCACTGGAGTTTATTCTGCTCTGTTTTTACAGTGTAAACCCAGAGTAACTCCACAACAGGAGATAGTTTCTCTAGCTCTACACAAGTGCAGCAGAGACAAATTTTAGGCTCTGTTAAAGCCATGCAAACTTTAGGTTTAACTGCATGTGGGTAATCACCATATGTAATGGCACTGATGCCATGTAACAGGGTAGAATTCGCTCTTATAAATTATACTTTGCACTTCTATAAAACCTTGTATTTCAGGATCTAAAAGCACTCCACAAACATTTATTCCCACATCCTCAGAGATAGATGAGATAATTATATTTAATTTGCATATGGATAAACTGAGACATGGAGAAATTAAGTAATAGTGATGGCCCCAGGAACAAAACCCCAGGACACTTCCTTTGCAGTCTGTGTTTTAATCACTAAGTAACACTACTGCTACAATAAGCATGGACTGCTGGTTGATTATAGTGCTTCTCAGACTATCAATCTATATAGCATATAGAATCAAAGAGTGGATTTTCAGCAAAAAACTGAAAAGATCTGACTTTTTTTCCTCTAAGAGGCTTCAGCTTTGCAAAATGTTGTGCAGCATTCCGTGCTAAAGCTGGGATATACTACAACCTGAACCATTGCAAATGAAAATTATACATATGAAAGGCAATGGGTCTTGGGATTTGGAGATGTAAACATAGTAAAGGAAGCATCCTTTCGGTAACTTACTTTAACTCTATGTAGGGTATCTTAAGCTCTCAGATAACATCTGAAAGTAGAGTAATGTCTGAAAGTCACAGTTCATAACATATGATTTTTGGCATATATTTTGCATCTCTCCTTCATTTGCCAGAGACATCAAGCATCAGAAATACTGCAGGAAGAAAATCATTTTGTATTTCTAGACACAAATTATGAATTAGAGATTTACACTTCTGTACACACACTGTGATAAAAATGGGTAATATTTGAAAATAAAGAGAGCAAGTGGGGATAGAAAGTATTTATTTTTCCTGGGGGAGAGTGAAGGGGTTAAAATAATTCTTCTACACCATGGTACTGTTCTAAAACAAAAGGATAATCTAATTAACAGCATTTTATTATGCAGTATTTAGCAACATTATGCAGTCCATAGAGGTTCAGAAATTAGACAACTGCTGTTATAGTAACTGTATTAATATTGTACCAACTTGCCACTGGTGTTCCAGGTATCTCACATTCTATAAAACACAGAATTTAAAATCAATTAATATTGATAATGGTTCTGCTTTCCCAAATAAAAATAAACAGTTGTGCAAATAGCTAAAACTATTTTTTAAAATTCACACACTTATATAGGCTCTTCTCACAGATGCACTCTTCCTTATATCGGGCCTATAAAAGACTCTGTAAAGTGCTGCAGTCTGTTCTCTCTCTCTCTTTCCCCAGGTAGTCTTCCTTGGAGGTTGATTCTCTCATTAGATATGCACCATGCTCAGGCATACTAGTGAGTTGGTCCATTAACAGACATTTTGTTGTTAAATATTTCATTGTTATGAGTCCACACTTAAATCTAAAGAGCAATCGGTGAAAGTGTAGAATGTTAAAAGATTTTATTGCCCATAAAACAAGAAAGTAACTTGTAGGGAGCTACAAAACGATTCTGGAGGAGGATTGTTTTCTTTGTATTTTAGTGCTTCTTGGTGAATACCTTCCACTCTATCTTCTTACAACAATGCACAGGATCTAAGCAATAGAAAATTATATACTCTAGTTATGGTTTTCAGGTCTATAATGCACGTGAAGTGATTGAAGACTTCTGAGCTTGCCAGCCAGTTGTCCACTCCTCTTGTGATGGTCCTAGTACAAATTTGAACATTAGGTCACATCAACTGCTACCAACACCAAGAGGATTTTCACAGCACCAAAGATATAGAAAACAGTACACTGTTTATTGCCACTGTAGACGTAAGTAGCTTCCTCAGATATGTGGGCATAGTCTGGTGTGGTGCAACTAAATATTATTGCAATATTATTTGAGTTTGAGTTGAGTTAAGTTGAGTTGAGAGTTAGATTATGAAGATTCATAGATTTTTAAGGACAGAAAGGACCATTCCATCCATCTAGTATTATGTAGCTTGATTCAGCCATGAATTATACTGATGGGGCAGAATTCTTCCAGTAGTAATAGCACAGCCTGAACAGGGATTGTGGCAACAAAATATATCCATGTCACCCTCCCACCCCCTTCAGCATTAGGCAACATAGCCCCATGTGTGGATGATGCTGACCAGGAAAAAGCATGCTAGAGCATCAGTGATATGTACTTTTAGGATCTTCCTTAGAAGGTCTGAGATATCCCTGACCACTCTTAAAAGCTGACCTGTCTTGGAGAGATGGCAGCAAAAACATATCACATGAGCTCCCTGTGGGGTACAGCCGCACCTCCTGGCAAAACAGGTGGGTCATTACACACACAGCACTAGGAAGCTGAACTGAACCCACAGAATGTAAAAATTAATCATTTAGGATGGCTATATTCTGCCCTGGAAATATTGTATCTGCTAAGCATTCACATTTTTTAGGGGTTAGTCAAACCTCCTTTCAGATCCTTATTTGCTTGATCCCTAAAGCAAAATCTCTCAAGCTACTGAATAATAGATATTAGTAGGTTTATTACTTGAGATGAGAAGAAAAACCTCTATAAAAACAGATGCAATTTTCCAAGAAAAATGGAAAAATGGTCTGCCTAGTTTTAGACTCTATAATGTAACTTGTGAGCTTTTTGCCTTTAGAGATGGCTGTTTCTTGACCCTGAAAATACATGGTAAGGGCTAGATAAATTACTGCTCTATTTCCATTTGAGCAGGCATGGTACCCCCAGACAACCCCATTTAAAAATGAAGTTTAATCCCATAGTTTTACAAGTATCAAAGGACTTGGCAGAAACACAGAAAATGGCAGATCAATTAGACCAGTGGTTCTCAACCAGGGATACGTGTACCCCTGGGGGTACGCAGAAGTTTTCCAGGGGCTACATCAACTCATCTAGATATTTTCCTAGTTTTACAACAGACTACATAAAAAACACTAGTGAAATCAGTACAAACTAAAATTTCATACAATGACTTGCTTACACTGCTTTATATACTATACATTGAAATGTAAGTACATTATTTATATTCCAATTGATTTATTTTATAATCATATGTTAAAAATGAGAAAGTAAGCAGTTTTTTTCAGTAATAGTGTTGTGTGTCACTTTTGTACTTTTATGTCTGATTTTGTAAGCAAGTAGTATTTAAGTGATGTGTAACTTGGGGTCAGACTCCAGAAAGGGGTACAGTAGTCTGGAAAGGTGGAGAGCAACTGAATAAGACTTTATATCCACATTGTGCTACAGTCCAGGTCGGAAAAAAATGCAGTTCAATAGTATACTTTTCAGCAATATGAAAATAGAATTTATTGTCTGCTACATGTATTCAGATTACTCATACCATTTGCACATTAGAAACTTAGCTATAATCTCAGCAACACTAAATTGTTTGCCCTTCTAGCAATTAAGATTTAGAGAATTATTATCTAAAACAAGAGCTTTTTGTAGAATCTTACTACTTTCTCATTGTCAAATTATACACTAAAACAGCTAGTGGAAGAGATGAAAGAGAAATCAATATCCAAGAGGTTTGTTTTTCTCAGCCATGCCAAACAAGATCTAATTTAGTAACTTCAATTTCAACTACATCAACATATCAACTGATACACTGATTTAATTGTATCATTTAGTTTAGTATCAGATTGAGATACCCTTACATTGAGTAGTATTTTACTCCACAAGTAGTCTCGTTGAACTAATAGGTCCCCATTCATATTAAAGTGCTACAAAGTATGAGTAAGAATATCAAAGTCTGATCCTTCAACTATAAAGTTGGATAGATTCTTTCTCATAGACATTCAGCACAGGAATCAATTATTTTGCATATATGTGCAAGTGTATCAAAGGTTTTCTGACCTGCACACTAATGCAGGATGCACACCTGAATTTGTCTTGAATATGAATAAGGACAACATTTTGTCTAAACAATCACCTTTTGCCAGATGTCAGATGTTGATAATAATGCAAAACTTCCATAGCCATATTTACATACCATAGACTCTACTGCAGACAGGTTCTGCCCAAGGAGAGCACTACAGGAGTCATTATGCCTCAGTGAGGCAGTACAATGCCTTTGGGGTTGCCCAGGCAAACAAGAATACATGAGCGGCCACGAGTCCTACAGCAAATGCAGAGTGCCTCCCATACGTGGCCACCTGTTCTGGCTGTTGGTGAGGAGAGGGCATGGAAGAGGACCATGTTTGTGCTGCCTGCTAGTTTTTTAGGGGGGCATCTAGTACCCCAGAGACACCAGCAGAGTGAAGTTGATGGGCTCAGAGAAGCACAAGGGGTGGGATTGTGTATGGCCACCACACTGGGAGCAGTAAGGAAGGGAAACTCCTTGAGAGCTCTTCCACTTTGTGTGACCATATAGCGCCATCCATGATCTGGCTCAATGCATTAGAAAGTTCAAATTTATGAAAAAAATTGTACAGCAGATGCTTTTTTCTCCTTTGATTTTTCTATTAGGAGATCATTCCCCTTTAGAAACATTAATACTGTGGCTAGATTCAGCGTTAAATATTAGCCATGATTCTGTCGTAAGAGAGCATGAAAATAGTTGGATAGTGATGTAAACCAGAGCCAATAGATCGATAATGAATATACTGAAATGAGATTGTGTATATGGAAATGCCTGGCTCATCAGTCACAGGTTTCAGAGGGGTAGCCGTGTTAGTCTGTATCATCAAAAACAACAAGGAGTCCTTGTGGCACCTTAGAGACTAGCTTTCTATCATGTGGGCCTCATTTGCTTGCTTTACAGCGTACAACTGAACCGAAAGGGCTCATGGGATGGATGCACAGATAAAATAAGGCCAGAGATCTAGCTGTGAGTAGTTGTTGTGTGGTTTAAATTCATAAAAGTGAGCCAAATGAAAGAAAAGATGTAAGAGCCTTCCTGAAATTATGACTGCAGGGATTGAGATTTCTGCCAGCCAGTGGATATAATGGATTCACTCACCTGCTCTCTTTAATGCATAACTACTAAAAGGTTTGGACCACAAACACCTGAACATTTTTTTTATAGAAATCATAGGTTTAGCAACAAACTAAATATCATTTTTATTAAAAAAACAAAACAAAACCCAATACAATAAATAAAAGAACTGACCTTGAAAGACCATATTTTAAATACATGTAATAAATGGGTCTCCAGTCCAGTTATCAGTAAAAAAATAATCATAAATATACACTTCATTCTTTTTAAAAATTTCCTAAACAGACAAAGTGCTTTTAAGAGAATGATTTGTACCCCAAAATTCTAGTTGGGTTGAAGTTTAAAATGTAAACAAATCTTAGAGACCAGAATAAAGGAAAACAAAGCATAAACTGGAAATGGAGGGTATATGGATGATTATCTTCAGTAACTTGAGACAGGGCCGGCTCCAGCATTTCTGCCGCCCCAAGCAAAAAAAAAATCCGCGATCGCGAACAGCAGAGAAAATAGAAAAAAAAAAAAAAAAAAAAAGCCGCGCTCCGCGGCAGCAGTTCAGCGGCAGGTCCTTCGCTCCTAAAGGGAGTGAGGGACCTGCTGCCCCCGAATTGCCGCAGGTGCCGCCCCTCTCCCTTGGCCGCCCCAAGCACCTGCTTGTTAAGCTGGTGCCTGGAGCCGGCCCTGACTTGAGAAACACTTCAGATAAACTACAGGTATTCAGTGTTGTCCCATCCTGGTTCTCATCCACCTCTTTGGCTGATTATCCATCATAGTTTTCAGTGAATCTTTGTCTCACAGGGTTCTGGCCTATTATTCTTGATTTGTATCCTTTTTTGGGTGACCCCATCTTCCCATCAATTATCATTGCCACACTGATGATTCAGAAATCTTCTTGTCCAACTCTGACTTGATTCCGTCTATACAAAATCCTGTATCTCTGCCTGTCTCTCTAACATCTCCTGGACATCTGTGTGTCTTAAACTTAATATGGTCCAAACATAACTCTTTATCTCTCCTCCCCAGCCCTCCTCATTTACTCCATCCTTTGCCACAGTTGAGAACACTACCACCCCACCCATCACTGAGGCCAGGAGCCTGGGCTCTGTCTTTGACAGGACTCCTCCTTCTGTTTGCCCTGTATGTCCCAATAATATCTAAATTATGCAAATTCTTCCTCCAAGATCCATTTCTTCTTTTTTTATTTCTTCAGCTAAAGCTTTCATCCAGGCCTCCGTTATCATGATTATGGTAACCGCCTTCTCTCTGGCCTCCCTGACTCTCACACTGTTGTCCGTTATCCTATGCAAAGCACAGCCACGGAGATAATTTTCCTTACCTACTGATCTCACCATGTCACCCCGTCTTTGAATCCTCTCATTGCATCAAAATCAAGCTCCCGTCCTTCACTTCAAGGCTCTGTATAACTCTGCCCTGGCTAATGTCTTTTCACATTGCCCTGTAATCCCTAAACCCTGCCAGTGATTTTGTTTGCCCAATGTGACTGATATTCCCACAGCATCTGCATGCTTTTTCTCTAGACCATCCCCAGCTAGACCCTGCAACCACCATCGTCTCTGCATTCAAATCTTTCATGAAGAACCTGTTCTACGATGACACCTAAATGCAACTAACTGGCTGACCAAGGCAAGATAGTGGGGCATTTGGTGGTAGTATCTTTTACCATCACGTAAACTAAAAGTTATGTTGTTAAAACATTGTTCTATCAGGAGGCATCCAACTTATCTTCTCACTACTTTAAGGGATGTGTTGTATCTGTTCCTGACCCCACTTGACTTTTTTTCTATAAGAACTTAAAGGTGGGGGCCGTGCCTCCTTTTGTCTGTGGGCAGGGTTTAGCACATTGAGAGTACTAGTGCAAATGAGTAATAATTAATAATAATTTGCCTGATTTTGTAGCCATTGTGCATGCAGTCATCCGAGTGGGTGTTCCTTGAATAGGAGATAAATAATCATTGAGAAAAGGACATCAAATAGTATTGTAATTGTATGCCTGTGTCCTTCAGTACAAGGAAGTAAATCAAGAAACCAAAAGTACCATTCTATATGACTTATGACAGGGAGGAATAAAATAAGTCAAAGACAAGGCTATATTCCATTATACACCTCTACCCCGATATAATGCGACCTGATATAACACGAATTCGGATATAACGCGGTAAAGCAGTGCTCCGGGGGGGGGGCCCGCACACTCCAGCGGATCAAAGCAAGTTCGATATAACGCGGTTTCACCTATAACGGGGTAAGATTTTTTGGCTCCCGAGGACAGCGTTATATCGGGATAGAGGTGTACATGAGGTAGCATTGCCACTTGCACCTTTTGCTAAAGTATTTTTAAAAACTAACAATACAATCTGCAGGAGCAGAAAGGATATGATGAAGCTCAATGAAGATTAAAATATAGAGACTATATGTATCAAACGGAGTGTGTCTAGCTACAGTGGCTTGTAATTTCCTACTTGTTAAAGATTATGAAGGGCACTGATGGTTGGTCTGCAAAATAATGACAAAGAACAGAGAGCTGAGGGTTGGTATGAAAAGGTAACAGTAAATAATAAGGCAGAATATAGATAAATAGAGAAAGGCTTAGAACACTGAAAGAGTAATGGATAAAACAGACAGTTCAATGCACATAAACGTAAAAGAATGAATAGTCAGCTGAATCTTTATCCCATGACTCAGTGCATCATAAAATATGGAGTGTAAAAAAGACAGTCAAAAGGCAGGTCTATTTGTGTCTGTAATGAATAATGAGAAATTGCAAAGACAAAGAAAACAAATCTTACTGTCTGTAGAGAACAGTGATGGCTTTGAATCTTTATCACACAACTCTCCATCCTTCATAAAATATAAAGAATGCAAAAATAGAAGAGGCATAAGACAAGCCAGCATGCAACATAAAAGTGAAGAACCAGCAGCAGCTGATCTTGCCAGAGAGGAAATAATAAACCTGGTGCAGCCAATTAAGAAAGAAGAAGGGTTCAGATGAATATGAATACACCTTTAACTGAGAGAACAGCAGCCAACCTACAAAGGGTTCAGTATACCAACACCTTGATATTTGGCATTTGCTAGAAGTAGCACAAAAGATACTAACATTAGTAGTCTACTCTTGTAAAAAAAAAAAAAAAAAAAAAAAAAAAAAAGCAAGGTGAGTTTGTTGGGAACATAGGAACTGCCATGCCAGATTAGACCAGACTAGATTTCATTTGTTCTAGTATCCTGTCTTTCACAGTGGCCAACAATAGATGCTTCAGAGAATGATGTAAGAAACTCCATAGAAGGCAGTTATGGAGTGACCAGCTGACTGTGGAAGTTTCTTCTTAACCACTATCAGTTAGAGGTTGACATGCTCTGAAGCTTAAAGATCTATGGCCTTCATCCAGCAAAGCACTTACATACATGAGTAACTTTAAACACAGGAGCATGTACTTAAAGTTACACACAGGCTGTTAATTTAAGTCTGGAAGCTTTGAAACAGTTTATCCTCTAAACCTTGGGCCAATGATATCTATAGCTTAATTAAAGTCACAAAAAACCCGGCACAAAAACGGTCTGCTCCGTACCTAAATTGCTAAAGAATAAAAAGCTTTGGAAGTTGAACTCTAAAAAGTATCTCATAATTATGCCAAGACAACTATGCTATATTGACCAACACTCCCAAATTTACATGACTGTCATGATTTTTCCTCTTTGTGGTCTGTCTGTCCTGGGCTTCAGGGATTTAACACACACCTGTCTACCTTTAGGCTATCTTTTTTGGGACTGCTTTCAAACTCAGCACTTTCAGTGGTACTGAGACAATGTGTGCCTCAGGTGTCATGGCTGAGAGTATAACCACCATAAAAACAGCATTATACTAAATAGAAGAGGACTAGACAATGCAAACTGGTCTACTTGAATGTTAGCACCCCAGGTTTGACCAGATTTACTTAAAAGTACAGATTGTTATTTTACTATACTGCAGAAACTTTATCTTATAGAGTATCTTCTGCAAGAATAGAATATGCATACATGGACATATTCCACAAGCACCAAGAAGCTTAATGAGTGCTGACAAAGGTATATGATATCCGTAGCGAGAACTCTGCATCTACATTATCTGAAAGCAGTTATAGTACAAGGCATACATTTTATCACAAATACATATCGATGGTTATCTACTTGAAAGTCTTACAAATCTGTTCTGTAGAGAAGCAGCAATGATTTTATATGTGATTTTCTAGACAGACTGAAGGTGGCACTGCTATTGGTGCTAGGGCTATTCTTAATTGTTTATTTGTGTTATTACTAGAAATGGACAAAGTTTAGGGGATCATATAAAAAAGAGAAAATAATGGACTGAATTAAACAGCATGTTTTAACTTAAGAAATTATAATGCAGCCCATGGAAAAAATATAGGGAGAAGACAACTATACTGTCTCTGGCTTGGAAGTGATTTAGGCCCCAATTCTGAGAATCAGTCACTTACGAAGCCCCCCAGCATAAAGGAGGGGACATTCCTCATGGTGCAGGGTTGGTGGAATGTCCCTATGCTGCCCCTGTGGCCTGGAATGCGACCAGGGCATGCTGCACTCCAGCTACTCTGGGATGCTGTAAAGTCTCACAGAAGCTCATTGCAGCAAAATGTAAGTTAAAGCAGCCTCTGGGGATGCTCTAGTTTATACTGGAGACTTCTCAGGGTCTGGAAAGACAAAAGGAGTTAAGTGTTGTGATGCTGAGCATTGCAGCACCTAACTTTAGAAAATCACTCTGATCCACAGAGTCTGAGCTAGGTGCCTAGGCTGCTATGCAGTGAATGGGGAGAGACAAGCACCTTAGATTCTGAGTCACAAAAGTAAGTATGGCAGGCAGGATTGCTGCTAAAGCGAACCTATGGGAGATGTGACCAGAGGGGAGTGTGCTATGCCCCAGCCCTTTCATGGAGATAGCGCCTATCTATGGTAGCAGTTTCCAGTTGTGAGCCCTCTCCTGGAGTTGGGTACCTATGCTGTTTTAGCAGGAGGCCTGGGGAGAGGGAGCGATCCCTCATAACTTTTAGTTCAGTGGCTAGGATCCTCACTTGGGACACCACTGGTTCAAGTTCCTCCTCCACATGAGGGGGAGAAGGGATTTCAACAGGGGTCTGCTACCTCTCAAGTGAGTGCCCTGACCAGTGGGCTATGGGATATTTGGATGTTGGGCTCCCTCAGTAGATCCTTGCACTCTGGATGAAAAATCAAAAAGTCATTGGAGACTGGATCCTGGGTCTGCCACACGAGTGCTATAACACCAGGCTATAGAGTCATTTTTTTTCTCTCTCTCTCAAATGACTTTTCAAGTGTGTAGCCAGAGTGCCACAGTTTCACCAGGAAAGATTGATGGAGTCCCCCACCTCCAACATCAGAGTTCCTCCTCCTCTTCCATTTTGTGTGAACTCATTTGAGAGGTACGATCTGGTAGACACACTCAGAGGCCACCTACTAGATTGGGTCCCACACAAAATGTAGACAGCTGGAAGCCTATCTTCCCCCAGTCTGTGAGTCACTGTGGGGTTGAGGTGGGAGATAGATATCCAGATACCTGGAGTGAGGCAGCAGTACACAGGCCCAGAGGCAGAAACAGAGACCCCTAGGAAACTTTTACTGCATAAACTTAGGCACCGAGTGAGTTTAGGCACTTAAAGCGTTTGGTGGGAGTTTTGGGCATTGCAGTGGTCCCGAAACTGGGACTTAGGGCTGGTCTACACTGGGGGGGGGGATTGATCTGAAGTCTGATCGTAGCTGAAGTCGAAGTATCTTAGTTTGACTTACCTGGCCGTCCTCACAGCGGTAGGTCGACCACCACGGCTCCCCCGTCGACTCCGCTTACTCCTCCTGCCAAGGTGGAGCATGGGCATCGATTCGGGGATCAATTTATTGCGTCTAGACGAGACGCGATAAATCGATCCCCAATAGATCGACTACTACCCAGCAATCCGGCTGGTAGTGTAGACATGGCCTTAGGTGCCTAAACAGGCATCTAACTCCTTTTGTGCATACAGGCCCTGCTGTCTCTGGAACATAGGAAGTACAACAATGGCACACAACCATCTTTCTCTCCCATCCCTCATTTCCTTCACTAAGCTTAGCCCTAACACAACTGGAGGTCTTAGAGTTTAGAAGAAAAAGAATAAGTTAGGGGCGGGAATTTCCCTATGTTTCCTCTCCTCTCCAATTATTTCTGGGTCCTGCCAGTCAGGTGCTGCCAAGTGGTGGATCACCTTATACTGTACTTCCCTTATACATGGCTGGGTTGTTCTTTATCTGAAATTTTCGTTAAGTATTAGCATTGTAAATAGAAAATAGAATGAAAAGACGGGGGAAGCATGCATTTTTTATCTTATATTTTCAAAATCTTAATGTAGCTACAATGTACACAATTTAAGACCATTATTTGACAATACAAAAACAGTAATAATCCTTTAGAAAAAGGTGTCTTACCCCAAATTACCAATGTATTGTATAACAATCTCTTCTCCCAAAACTCCTTGCAATATAGAGAAGCATGTAAAGAAGAAAGGGCGGACACTAGGCTTAGTTGTTGTTGTGATGCCATTTGTGTATTTTTTCCCCTTTTCACACTTGGTTGACTTTCCCTGCTAATAGTTCAGATCCTTCCTTTGTTGTGTGCATCAAGAATTAAAATGAGCATGTGTCAAAACTTGTAATACTTTCATATCCTAGTGAACGTTGAAAGCTGAGAGTTGGGCTTGGTTGTCTGTAGCAGAAAGAAATGAGAGACATGACACCACCTGAGTTGAGGTCCTTTAATCAATTGTTATTTCTTTGGGTTTAAAAATGTCTTTTAGCCAGAAGTTAAGGAGGTGAAAAAGTGACATCCATTTTTTCTTCAATATTTTGGAAACTTGCCCTCAAATTTTATTTATTTACGTTTTAAGTACAAGGAAAAAACAGAATACCTCATAAAAGAAAGAGTAAAATATATATATATATATACACATACACCCCCCCCAAATAAAAAGCTTCATTATCTTTAAATTCATGTTATGAAATTATTTCTCCTTACAAAATAGTCTGTGAAAAAAAACAAAAATGTTTGTATATCCTCACTGAATGTTGTTAATATATATTATTTATTAATTTGCACAGTATATTACATCAAAAAACTAAGATAAAAGAACATTATTAAGATTGCAGACTCAAGAGTTAGGAAATGACAGATTTAAGATCACTTGTGCAACCTTAATTCAGTCCCCTTGTGCATATGTATTATAATACAATCTTTAATTACATGATTACACACACTAGTTTTTCCACAGAACCTCTGCCTCATTCAGTGCACAGGTTGGATAGTGCTCCCCTAAAGAGCAGTTATTCAATATTTCTTTTTATTCTCCGTTATTCAGCATGTGGCCCCAGGTCTGCACACTATTCAAACCCTGCTCTGAATACAGAACTATTAACTTCCTCATGGATTTTGCTGTCGTGCTCTGGCCTTAGTATTTTAGTGCTTTACAAGCATTAATGCAGTTATCTTCCCCTTGTGAGGCGAGGAGATATTATTATCCCCATTTTACACATGGGAAATTGAGGCACAGAAATTAAAGTCAAAAGCGTTAATTTTGGGTGCCTAACTTGAAAGCTTAGGGCCTACTTTTTTAGAGTACTTAGCCGTTTATAGAACTTTATATATTCAGAGTAGAGCTTCCGTTGACTTCAGTTGCAGCTGTGAATACTCAGTACTTTTTTCAAATCAAACCCCAGGTGTCTCATCTCTGCAAGGACTTATTTTTATATTCTAAACCTGAACTTCAAACAACTGCAATGAGAAGACAAAAATGCCAAGTAACAGTTTCCTTTCCCTATTCTCCAAACAGGGGCTTCCCCTCTCAGGATACATTGAGACGGTGACAGGAAGGGCTTTATTCAGTGCTGGACCAGTGACAGCTTTAAGGTCAAATTTTCCTTCTGAGGGCTAGACGAAATACTTAGATATTACAAAAATGGGCACTGTAGAAAACCCTAATATAGCTAGATAGACTTGTCATTATAAAAGAGTTCTAGCTTTTCAAAAGCATACAATAGTTGCCTTTGAAGCATGGAATCCCCCCAAATATTGAGCATTAAAATTATGACATTATTCTGTGTGAATAAGATATTAGGTGGACCTAGTCAGAACATTTTTGTCAAAACTATTTTCATCAAAATATTAAGTTTTGTCAAAGCTGAAATATTTCATGGAGACGTATCAGTTTTGACAGTTTTCGATGGGAAGGTTTTCTGTGGTCCAAAGTGTACTCTTCAGTCGCTTCCAGAGAGAAAGAGAGATGTAACCCAGATGGAAAATGTGAGCTTTTTGATCTAAAAATGGTGTTTCATCACAATGCTACTTTGTGAAAATGTTTGAAAGGTTTCATTTTCATTCCAATGTGGCATGAAAACAAATTTCAAAACCTTTGAAGATTATCATGAAACAGAATTATCGTCATGAAACAGAAATATCATTCTCTTGCCAGCTTTAGTGCTAGGTAATTTTTGAAGGTTCCTAAATCCATTAATTTGTAATTTTTCTTTACATCAGAACCCCGTACAGTGGGACTTAGGCAGAGGAATATTAAAAATAATGCCAATTAGAATATTAATAACTCTTCCATAATTCCTAAAATGTTTTGGGAAAACATAGAGCTTATTAAGAACACACGATGGTATATCATGCTTTATGGGTCTTAATGGCACCCATCTGGGCAGTTTTGCATAATTCATTTGTAGCTTCCCAATCTATGAGAAATAGTCATCACAAACTTATTCCCAATAAAACCTTACTCCAGCATACCACATATTATTCATTTTTTCCTGTATATAAATATACAGATTTTATAGATATATTCTGTAGGTATATAGATATGGTTATCTTTTTCTGTGTCTAAAGTCCACAGTTGGAAATAAAATACATTAAATACAATACTGAGTGAGGATTATAATAGACGAGAAAATATTAGCACATTCTGTGTTTGTACTCACCCAGCCCAACGGGGCCATATCATGATTGGGCTTTTGGGTGCTATCACAGTATAATATTTACTATTGATAATAATAAAAACATCAACAGCATTACCATCCTATACAAATTCAGTACATGCAACAGGTCAAAATAAAAAAAAAAGCACACAAACAACCCCCAACAGACCAAAGCCAATGGCATTTTTAAAAAAGAGATTTTTTTTGTCAAGAGCTTTATTTCCCACTCTTTTTCATAGACTCATGGGACCACTGTGATCATCTAGTCCAGCGGTTCTCAAACTGTGGGTCAGGACTCCAAAGTGGGTTGCGACCCCTTTTAATGGGGTTACCAGGGCTGACGTTAGACTTACTGGGGCCCAGGGTTGAAGCCAAAGTCCGAGCCCCACCACCCAGGGCCAAAGCCAGAGCCCGAGGGCTTCAGCCCTGGGTGACAGGGCTCAAGTTACAGATTCCCCCACCTGGAGTGGTGGGGCTCGGGCGGGCTCAGGCTTTGGTCCCCCTCCTGGGGTCATGTAGTAATTTTTGTTGTCAGAAGGGGGTCATGATGCAATGAAGTTTGAGAACCCCTGATCTAGTCTGACCTTCTGTATATCACAGGTCATAGAACTTCCCGAAAATCTTTCCTTTTTGAACTAGAGCATAAAGAAAAACATCCAATCTTGATTAAAAAATTGCCAGTGATGAACAATCCATCATAACCTTTGCTAAACTGTTCCAGTGGTTAATTACCCTCACTGTTAAAAAATGTGTGCCTTTTTTCCAGACTGAATTTGTCTAGCTTCAACTTCCAACATCTTGTTATAACTTTGTCTGCTAGATTGAATTACATATTTGTTCCCCATCTAGGTACTTATAGACACTGACCAAGTCACTTCTTAACCTTTTCTTTGTTAAACTAAATAGATTGAGCTCCTGGAGTCTATCAATATAAGGCATGTTTCCAATAATTTAATCATTTTTGTAGCTCTTCTCTGAACCCCCTCCAGCTTATCAATATCCTGTTCGAATTGTGGACACAAGAACTGGATGCAGTATTCCAGCAGCAGTCTCAGCAGTGCCAAATACTGCTGAGGTGAGATAACCTTGTTCCTCCTACTCAAGTTTCCCTGTTTATGCATTCAAGGATCACATTGGTCCTTTTGGCCATAGTATCACACTGGGAGCTTTATTTATTTTTATTAGATACTCTTGTGCCTTGTGACATCTGAGGTAACCCAGTCTTTCCACCTCAGTCTGTCTAATGTCATGTTTCTTGTTACATTATAGTCTGTATCCAAGACAGCATCATCTTTCTCAATGGTTTTCAGATGTTATCTGATGTCCTTCTTTTCTGTCTTCCACCAGGCAATATCCAGTCAAGGGATGTCTAAGAATATAGGTTTTTTACATCTATACAACATGTTCAAACCACTTCAGGCTTCTTTCTTGAATCATTATCTCTACCGTGTTCTAGCCAGTCCTTTGACGCAAATCAGCTTTAGTTACTTTATTCCACCAGTGGACACCAACTCTCTGATGGAATATGTTAAGGTGTCTTTTGCGGGCTTCTAGCATTAGCCAAGTGTCGGAATGCTGGTATCAAAATGTCATTGTATAACTATATCTTGGTTCTTGTGGGTATCTCCTTAGTTTTGCAGATATTTGCCAGTCTCAAAAAAGCTCCACTTGCATTCCCAGTTCTTGCTTCCACCTCCTTATGGAGTTGGCTGTTGGCACTAATTTTGCTTCCAAGATATAAATACTCATTAAGCATGCTGTATTCTTCACTATCAATCATTTATGCACCACCATTGCTGACTCCTCTTTCAATTATGATTTCTGTTTTCTTGTAGCTGATACTTAATCCTATTCTGGCAGCCTCCCGTTTGACATTGGTAGTGGTCTTTTTCATAGCATCATCATCTGTGTCCAACAGAACAAAGTAATCTGCAAAATCAAGTTTTCCTTTACTCCATATAATTCCTATATCTTCCTTTGATGTTGCTTTTCACATCACATAATCTATAGCAATGCAGAAGAAGAGAGGTGATAAAATGCATCCCTGTCTTGCTCCAGTAATGGTATCAAAGCAGGCGGTCGTCCCACTTTCTTTCTTTACACAGTATTTGAACTTCCATACAGTATCTTAGCCAGTGATACTTCCTTTTTAGGAAGCCCATATTGTTGCAAGATCTTCCATAGTGACTTTCAATGAATACAGTCAGAATCTTTGGTGAAATCTATAAAGTTCAAGGCTAATCTTCTCTGGTAAGCAAGCTCTTTCTCAATCAATCTCAGGGTAAACAGGTGAGCTATACACAAACTTTTGGTCTAAAGCCTGCTTGTTCAGTATGCAGTTTGATTCTGTTCAATAGCACACTTCGGAACACTTTACTGAGTATCGAAAGTAGTGTTATTCCTTGCCAGTTATCACTCAGCAGTTGGTTTCCTTTCTTTGGTAATTTGCAGATCACACCTTTCTTCCACCCCTCTGAGCAGAATTCCTTCTCCCAAACTATATCACAAAGTTTGTATATTTCATGTACTACCAACCCATCTCCAACTTTAAGTATTTCAGCAGTGATCTTACCTTGACCAGGTGCGTTGCCATTTTTAGCTGCTTAATTACTTCCACTATTTCTGCTTCTGAAATTTCTAGCAGTGAGAGATTTAATTTTTCACATCCATCAATTGGAATTATTGGCTCTGGTTGGTTGACTATTTCATTAAAAAGTTCTTACCATCCTTTCTTTTGTTCTGTTTTCATTGTTAACAATCTCCCATCTTTCTCTTTTATGGTAATCACTGTGACTCTGGAACCAGAATATAATTGTTTACAAACCTGGAACAGTTGCTGGGAGTCGCCTCTGACTGATGTTTCTTCAGCTTCTCTCGCTTTTTTGTCAAACATTCTCTCTTATCTTTCTGACACAACTGTTTTACTTTTTATCTTTCTCTTCATATTTCTGCTGCAGCTTATGTTGTTCTTCTTGTCATGTCAACTGTGCTTGCCTCTTTTTTAAGACTTTTCTCTCTTCAATCCATGTCCATGTGCATGGCTGAATCCACTCTTCTTTCCTTGATCCTCTTGGTTCCGAAGAAATTATGGCAGTGTGACAGTCCTCGTTCAGGGTTTTTGGTAGGGGAGCATCACTTAGTGGTTGGGGCTTAGGACCATGATGTGCAGGTTGTTGGTAGGGGAGCCTGGGCCTTCACACTCCACCAGGCTCCGACCGAAGGCTCTCCCTGGATCACTTCCTATCACGGCCCCTGTGATTGTCCCAAAGTCGCCATCTGGGTTTAGGCGGTGTGAGGGATGTCTGCTCATCAAAAAGATACCTTCTGGCATCTGCGTATAGTGAGGTCACTCTATTTTCTCTCTTGGGTGGCAACTGCTTCCTCTGGTGGTATGATCCAGCCTCCTGAACCAGCTCAGTCCAAGGGCTTTCACCTGCTAGAGTAGTTCAAACAAAAATAAAGGGGGATTAACCAAGTCCAGCATTCATATGAGAGGGAGAGGGGAATGCTTTCTCCCCAGGCTGTCTCTGCAGCAGGTCCTCCCTTCCAAAGGGAGGAACCTTTGGGCAGCTGTTTAGGGAGAGATTCTGCTTTCCCTCAGCGCTTCTCTCCTGGAACTGCAGGGTGCAGGTCTAGTCTCTTCCCTGAGCTGCCATCAAACGAGCTGCTCCCCTGACTTTTTAAACTCCTCCTCCAGTTGGTGCAGGTGTGGCAGGGTTGGGCAGGCTGGGCCCAGAGTAGTTCCGTAATCCCTTGTTGCCCAGTGTGGGGTTTATACACCTCATCACAGGCAGCTTCCTGGGAAATATCTCTAAAGCGAGCCCATTGTTCCTCTATACCATCATGCATTGCCTGCCACTCTTGGAGTCTGTCTGAAAGCTTTAAAGTCCCTCCTGATTCCTGTGTCAGATAGTTTGCTGACATCAAATTCCATCTCTCCTTTCTTATTAGCTTGTCTTTTTCGTCTTATGTTAATTGTTCTGATGTTTGTTCTGACAAAATAGTTTCTTTTCCTACATCAGCATTTGCATGACATTATGTATCCAGCAATGATCTTCTCCATTGAGGGCAATGAGATCCAATTATTTCTTGGTAATTCCATCATGTGACTTCCATGTTAATTTGCGTTTCCTGCAATGAGGGAAAAGCATCCCCACAATGCACAGGTTATACATCCAGTTTTCACAAGTTCCCTTCTCCATCTACATAATGCAGTGGCTTTCTCTCTCACTAAGGTCTCCCTTGTGGGATATACATTCCCTGTTATTTGTAACACAGCAATAAAAGAAGAAGATTTGGCCATACAGGGCCTCTTAGTAGATCTTTCACCATTGTCCGTCATCCCCTCAGTTCTGCATTTACCCATGCAACGCTTGTATCCAAGGTTGTTGTTACCAACTTGGGCACTCATATCACCCATAACCAGAATGACATTATAAGCACGGACCTGCTTTAGTATATCTTGTAACTTGCTATGGAATGCACCTTGTACTTGTTTTTCATGTTCATTGGTAGGTGTGTAATGCTAAATGACTTGCTTTGTAACAAAATGTGCTTTTATATTTCATGAATCAGCTGGTTCCCATTCCTGTAGTGCTTGTGTTGCCTTTTTGTCAAGGAGTACTCCAACTCCTTCTATATGAGTGTCATCTTGCCTTCCTGAATAGAGTACTGTGATACTGTCTGAATGGAGTCTTCCACGCCCAGTCTGTCTCATTTCACTCACTCCAAGAGGACTACTAACGAACTGAATATTTTCTCTAACTACCTGACTTTGTCCCATATTGTTCTCACATTTCAGCACCCAATTCCAATTTTAGTTTTAGCTGTTATGATCTTTTGTATCAGGTGATAAACTCCTTCATGGTTTGCTCTACTTCCTTCATACTGCCATTCAAACTCATATGTTGTCAAGTCATTGATTCTAAGAGACTACATGAGACAGAGAGGATGGGTAATTGAGATAGACTCTTTTATCAGCGTTGTTTCCATAACTCTGACATTTTTTATGTGGACAGGTAGTTGGCCTGACTGACAACCATAGATTCATGGCTCCTTATTTAATATATTCGGAGCAACCAACATTAGGTATGGGGTTTCTTTATCCACCATTTAAGAGATGTGCCTGGTAGGTTAGGATGTCCCAGGAGAGTACTAACAGCTCATGTTCATTAATATCCCCTATTACTCCACATCTTTTGCAGAATCTCTGCTATCCCCCATCTTGTAACTATGGTCTACATTCTTTGTTCCTGGATCTGTACATTTACATTTGGTCATATTAAAACACACATTGTTTGCTTTTGCACAGCTTTTTCATTGCCTCAGCCCTACCCCAGAGGTCTGCCTCAGAAATCTTTTCAATGTAAACACAGCTGTCTAAGGAATGATGTAAAGTAAAACCAGAAGTGGATTACTTGCCCCTAACCTCTTTACGAGACCCATCAGCCTCTCCAGCTCCCACAAAGTCTCTCCCTCTTCAGTGGGAAAGGAACATTTCATAAACCCAGCCCCATTCAATCCTGGTTGTCCCGTGGACTACAGCTGTCCGTTTGTCCTGCTCTCCTGGTTCTGCAAGAGAGAAGCTGACAAGAGCCACAAAAAGTCAGCCCCACTATGTTTTTGAAACTCTAGTCTCAGGGCCTAAGGTCAGGATGATTAGCATGGGTTTTCCCAAACCCCATACTTTCTCCTTGAGATCACTTCCTTTTCCTCAATGACTTCATCTCCTGTCCCACAGGAATTGTTGCTGGAATTAGGTAAAATTGGCCTAGGAGGGAGATATAAACCAACATTTTCACACCATATGTAGTCACTTACCTAGAAGTGGTTTGATCTACAGAACTTCTGTTGCAGTCCTGTAAACCATTACTCAAATGAACTACATGTGATAGAGGATGTGCTGGATTGGGCCCTAATGGTTTTGTGTTTTTTTTTTTTTTTTTTTTAAAGTTGTGATGACCAAATCTAACCTATACATAAGTTTTCAGGAGAGTTGGTCAAAAATGTTTTAAATTCATAATTTCAACTTTTATTTCATGTACATTTGTATACAGTTTTCTGACCAGCTACAGATTTTGTCAAAACATTTCTCAATTCCAAATTTCAGTGGAATTTCTACATCTCCATGAAAAAAGGGTCCAAATGTTTGCAAATAGCTTTGCAAAAATTACTTCTCATTTTCCAACCAGCTCTAGTTTTCAGAAAATATTTCAGTATATGTAACAATTTGTGACTTCAAACCAAGCCATTTTTGATTTATGAGCACATACAAAGTAGTGGGATGCCATTGTTAAAATTTGAAACCAGTATAAGTTTTTATTTGCCTCTAACTCAAATATAGTTTGATTAATTTGTTTCAAATTTAGAAAACACTGTTTCCTCTGGCCTGAAAGTAATTGTAGTGAGTTTCAGGGGAAAAGGAAGTATATTGCCAAAGTAATAGGGGATTGAAAGAAGGTCTTAGACTGGGACCCTAGTGACAGTCTTAACTATGGAGCTGCTGCTGAGAACTGTCTTAATAAATGTCGATAAAATTCTACTGCAGCATATTCCTCAAATCTAAGCAACCATTAAAATCAAAATAGTTAGTATGAATCAAGCAGAAAAGCCTATGGTTTATGCAGTGCAGAGAGAATAGTATGGTATTTTTAAAAATTGTGCTATTTTTAACTACTGATATTAATAGGAGTTCCTTGGTATATTTTGAGACTCTAGAACAAACATGAGGAATGTATTAATCCTTCCGCAACTGTGGACAATCTTTAATCTTCCTGACATTCCCAGAGATCGGTTTGGAAAGGGAAGACTCTGTACCCTTGGTAGTGATCACACCGGGGCTGCCTTGAAAGTATTCTAGAAGTTTAACTCTGTGAGCCTGTTAACCAATAACTGAAAACTGCTTATGTCTGCTAGCATTATTTAAAACTGAATAAATGCCTCTTCTAAGCTGGGTATTTTGAAGCATTCTAAAGCTCTGTCTATGCTTGGAGCTAGGGCTGTGATTCCCAGCTTGAGTAGGCATCCTTATGCTAGGTCTCACCGAGCTAGTGCACTAAAAATAGTAGTGGAGCTGTGGTAGCACAGGTAGTGTCACCATGGGTTAGGTGTCCCTAGGACATACTCATGGGGCACAGGTGGGTTTGTACTCGGGGTGACAGTCCATGCTGCCACTCACCACTCCCCGTGCTACTGCAGCTCCATGACAACTAGCACGAATATATCTATGCAAGCTGGGAATCACACACATTCCTAGCTGCCCATATAGCTATATCCTAAATACTTGGTTTCCTATATTCCCCTCAGTTTTTTTCATCACGTTATGAAAACAACAGATAGAAGACCTTATTTGCTGTCTCCCATTCATGTTGCACTTGTGCTTAGCTTTTACCTTGGGAAGATGGATGTCCCTCAAAGGGCTTGCTGACTCAGCCAAGAGAATCCACTGAGAGTTTTACTTCGATCCATAACCTTGCAGATATGGAAAAAATTGAGCATCCACTCTTCAGCGTAAGGGGGAGCAGAGCTTCAGTAGTGAATAGCTGTTTTTTCAAGGGTGGAATAAGAATGTGATATCATTCATTGAGATATAAAGGCTTTTTCTAGCACACAAGTAGTCCCGAGTATTCTCAAATATTCCCACATTTATCAGCTCTGCTACTAATGCTTAAGTTCTATTTTACTGCCTTATAAACATAGGGGGGAAAGATATTAAAAATGCCTTCAGAGCTAAAGAGCACAGACCACTGGTAATGGATGGACAAGTATTAGCCATATCATTTGGTTCATTTGTCTCTAATTGATTGGTTGTATGTTTCAAAAAGTACATAATAACAAGTGTAATAAATAGTTGTCCATTACAATATATGCATTGGCCATTCCTTCCTCTCTTTTTGATGACTCACTTTTAGATGGCATTTACCAGTATCTCAGAATTGCATCTCATTTCTGATCCAATAACCAATTCTGTAGTGGAGGGATGGCCAAACTTATGGACTCTCCAAACAGTGTATGACAATCTTCAGAAGTTCACGAGCCGGTGTATGCCTGCCGAAGCTCAGCTCAGCCCAGCCCTGTGGGAGGTGCCTGCTGTAGCTCGGGGCTTCAACCCTGCAGGGCGGGGTATCTCGGGGCTTCAACCCTGTGGAAGGCACCTGTCTGGGCTTGTGGCTTCAGCCTGTTCCTGCTGAAATCCCGAGGCCTGGCAGGCATGTTCAGCCTCAAAACCGCCCTTGCCACTGGGCAGAAGCCAGAGGCAACATGTTTGGGGGCACGTGGGGTCATGTCTCCCCCCCTCAGACTTTTGCCAGGGTTTGATGGCCCCAGGGCCGGCTCCAGGCACCAGCAAAGGAAGCAGGGGTTTGGGGTGGCCAATGGAAAGGGGCGGCACGTCCGGGTCTTTGGCGACAATTCCCTTAGTCCCTCTCTCCCTCTTAGAGCTGCCGCCGAAGTGCCGCCGAAGAATGAAGCTGCACAATTGAGCTGCCGCCAAAGTGCCGCCCATCGGCTTTATCTTTTTTTTTTCCCGCTTCGCCACTTGGGGTGGCAGAAAAGCTGGAGCCAGCCCTGGATGGCCCCGCTGGATCACATGGTGCCACCGGGCCCCCTCCCTGCATGGCAGCTTTTGCTGCTGCCTCTCCTCACAGAGCTAAAGCAGTGGCTCCTCCCTGTAGCTCTGAGCTGTTCGTAAATTAGTTCAGTGAAGGAAGTATATTTGAAACAATCACAAGCTATTAGCTAGAGTATGATAAAAGTATTTCTTTATTTTAAAATAATGTTTGGTCTTGGGGTCTGATTTCAATATGAATCAACTACTGTATGTATCAACTCTGTAACCAGATAATAATGCTCTCCTCTTGAGCCAATCCTGTTAGAAGCAGTCAGAACACAGCATGGATGGTTGATTTCTGCTAACTCATGGTGGGAGATGTGTCTAGTTAACTCTACTTAAAATATAAGAGAGAGATGAGAGAGGTTCCTTGGTCAGAGCGAAATGATGGTGTGGAATGGAGAGGGCTTTTCCTAGAAGCCCTAAGGACAACCAAGGTTAGGGTGAAAGTCTAGGCTGAAATGTACATTTTCATTTTGTTATTTGAGTTACTAATAAAGCTAAATTCCAGAACGGGTGAATTTGAACTAAAGATCCTGTGCCCCACAGTTAATAATTAATTGTGTGTGTGTGTGTGTGTGTGTGTGAAAAAGAGTAAATGTAAATGTTTTCTAGAGTCTGACATTATTTGTTCTGAATACAGTTCTTTTCCCCACAGTCTATTAAAGTCAGCATTTACCCAGTTATCATACAGCAGTACCCAAGGAATCTCCATTACAGCATATCCTAAGTGGGTAAAGTAACTCAGAAATCACAGATACCATGGTGCCGTAACTGTTAAATCATTAATGACACTCACATTGCAATCATTGCAATGTGCTGCTAGAAGTGGACCATGGAAATTCTAAGACTTGCATACCCCAGTACTGAGGGCCTAAAAAGAGGCCTCTTTACACCACTATGACAGTGTAAAAGGGCCTTAAAGTGATTGTAAAGTTACATTTATACATGTTTCATGGCCCTGGCAGTGCAAAGGTGCTTTGAAGTGTGTATAAATGTAACTCTACAGTCATTTTAAGGCCCTTTTACATTGCCATAGTGGTGTAAAGTGGCCTCTTTGTAAATGAAAACTAGGCCTGCAGTTTCAGTTTAAGCAATATAAGCAAAAGAGAAAGAAATGTACTAAGAGTAGCAAAAGACGGAACATGCTACCAACAAACTTTATAGCCACACCAGCTACAATAAGGCAAAACTGCCAATAAAGCTTCAAATAACTGGCTGTATAAAACTGCAAATATCTTTTGTGCGAGAACTCACTCACTGAGGGCAGCACCATTAAACTCCAATTTCATAACAAACAAAATAGCAATTTCCAATTTTTCTTGCTTCCTTGGGAACTTTTATGCAAAAACAGTCAGTCTTTTCCCTTAACATAATACTTCGTGTAAGGCTAATAGCATATGGAGTAGTCATTGAGGAGCTTAAGCTACCAGCCCTATTTGATATATTTTGCTCCTTTGTTCTCTACTGCATTCAAGCTGGAATTTTCAAAGGAACTTAAGGGATTTAAGCACCCAACTCCCATTCAAATGTCTATCATGTCAAATAAGTCACTTCTCTACTTTTAAATCGATCACAATCTGTCCCTGAAACAACAAGTGCCAGGGAAGAGACCTTGTCTACTCCAATTTCTATACAGTGCTCTGCACTTTTGTCAGCCACTCAGCAAACAATAAATAACAAAGCATACAGGCATGTTGGGCAAATTAGGAAAGGTAGCAAAAGTTCATTATTGTTAGTAGCAACTGCATATGCATAGGTGAGTATGTCACTCCAAGATGGTATTGAATTTTGGAACTATGTTAAACCAGTCAGTCACTTGATATGGTAACATGATTCCTGAAAATGCCACCTTCCAATGCATACTATTTCTGGGACTTATGACTTAGACAGTAGTGACACTCACCAGTTTGCTGTATTGTTACATGTGCACAGGCAAAATACAACCATTCCCAGTTTGGATGGCTCTTATAGGGAGCTGAAACAATTCAACCCCAGTACGGAAGTACTAACCAATTAAATAAAACTCACTGGGCAGGTCAACAAAACACATTCTGTAAATCTGTTTTCTGCTATTAACTACAACTCTTGGAGTATTTGTTAGCATTAATGTCCCTGCCAATGCTTCTACTAAAGCTCTTCTGAAAGCAATTTTCCCTATTGCTATCAGCAACTCCAAATGATCACACTAATGGCCCTGTACTGAAGATGTTAATGCATCATGGGAAATTTATCCATTTCTTCGTGGTGGTGTTTTGTGCTGAAACTGTGGGAAAAATAATTGCATTGCTGAAGCTGATGATACACATTGATGATATTTTTAATTAAAAATAAAAAAGAAAAGAAGTCGAGAGACATTGGATAATGGAATATTATTTCCTCACCCTTCTTTTTTTTAAATTGGTCTTGTAAATGAAAAGTGCAGCTGGAGCATAATGTCAGTTAATGGGATTAATCTGTCTTTATGTTAAGAGACACACGGGCAAAGACAATTTGTGACACTTTGTTTTTTTAATATTACAATATTGCGACACTGCTCAGGATTAGAAATAGAGCAAAGAGGACTCATAGTTATTGGAAATGAAAAATGGACAAAACAGTTCTTTGTTAGACTAAGCACAGGCATAGAGAGAACTGTTGCTGAGAACAATAAAACGAACACGCTTCAATGCTTATTATAAATAAAATCTAGGCATGTCTTCTATCTTCCTCTCAATAAATTGTCTCAAGATAAATCATTATAGATTCAAAGTAGATGAGGCAATTTCTTTCATTGGACCAACTTCTGTTGGTGAGAGAGACAAGATTTCAAGCTGCAGAAAGCTCATTTTCAGATCTTCTGGAACATATAGTAAATGGTAAATAATGGAGTTAAAAAGTGGGAATATCACATAATAAATTGGAATAAAAGGAATAAAGTTTACCAGTGAATTCTGTGCCAACCAACAATTCAATGTGTAACAAAAAATGCTGACAACCAGGCATCTTTATATGATTTTGAGCTCACTAAATCAAGGAACAAACAGCTCTTTAGTTCGTGAAATGAGCCTACTTCACTTGGTGGATGGTACTATTTTTGCATCACACAGAAGAGTGGATTAGGGGACTCAACCTCTAAAATATTCTGTTCCCCTAGCTAGTGGAAACTAGGGAGAGTCTTGAGGAGCTGATGACAACACCAGCGTCTCACTGGAGAAAGGGTGTTATAATGGTTTGTTTTCAGCATTAGTACAGGTGGACACATTTATCATTGTTATTTGGTAAATGCCAACTCGGCACTGAATAGTATATCACATTCCAAAAAAGCCAAATACCAGTGAGAAAGCAGGACTAATATGCAATCCTGGTTGGAACAGAGGCTAGGAAGAGAAGCAGTCAGGGTTGTAGTATGTAACAAAGGAGTATAAATGGCATTGAAACACAGAATGGACTAAGAATCTGTAACTCCCTTATACCGGGCAAATGAGTGCGATGAAAGAATTTGTGTTCATTCCTATTTAGAAAATACCTTATTTTTTTGCCTTGATTCTGCCACCCTTACTCATGTTGAGTCAGACATTACCCTGAAAGTAGTTCCATTGATTTCAGTGGGTCTATATGTGGAGGAATTTACTGCTCAGTGAGCAGGATTCTATCCTGTGCCAGAACTCCACTCAGTACAGAATAGGATGGGATATCTGGCTTTCTGATTCTCAGGGTCAGTCATGATCTGTATCGCTTCTGGTTTGTTTAATCCTATGAACTGTTTATTAAATAATTTCACAGAGGGAAGCAAAACCTGACAAATTATCAAAAGAAGCTTTGTGAGACTCGCATTATCTATTTTATGCCTTCTCTAGCTAAATGGAAAGGAGAACAAATGTGTAGACTTTACTGGGATGTGTAAAGTATCAGCTAATAAGTTTCCTGAATTTTATTATAGAAATGTGTAGACACCTCTCCTGAGATTAGGGCCCTATTGTGCATATAGTAAGAGGCAGACTCTGGCCTACAATTATTTATGTCATAAACAAACATAGCAATAGAAAAAGGATGTATCACCATTTTACAGATGGGAAACTGAGGCACAGAGTAATCAAGTGACTTGCCAAGGAAGTCTAGCAAACCTGGGATTGAACCCAACTCTCCCAATTGGTAGGTTAGTACTGTAACTATTGGAGCATCCTTACTCTCTCTGAAATAGCTAACTCCTGGGGGTTCTAATTAGTTTCATAAAGAACTTTCCTCTTTCACTCTAGGTCTCCTGAGTCCAAGTCCAATGTCTAAAACAGAAGATCAACAATTTAGGAGTTTTGGTTTTACTACGGTAGAAAATGTTTATAGATATGTCTTTAAATTTAAATTACTTATTGTACATTTAAAAATATTGTTTTTATTTTGTTATATTTTACTTCACCTGTATTTCCTTCTAGCATTAAGAAAATGAAATCATAACATCTGAATATGCTCTGAAGAATTCATTCTCACCTGCCTCCCTCTTATGACAGGGGAAATCAGGATGGAAGCTGGATTGTCCCCTTTTGTCTTCTCTAAAAAGATTTTGTCCCCTAAATTTTTATGTCAAAAAGTAGATGGTTGCCTCTATGCTTCATTCTGTGTAAAGTTTTGTTTCTCTTAAGAGCAGTGAAGGGATAAAACAAAATAAAGGCATTTTTGTGCTGTGTGATAACATTAGACAAATATAGAAAAAAGTCAATAAGCAACTGAAAAATTATTGCATAGAATACGACATCCGCAAGATAAGCAGCAGTCACAGCAAAACCCACACAAGCATAAAAGCAATAAACTGATGACTCTGCTAGAACAGAGCTCCACTACATTTCACCTTTCTGATTTATGAAAATGTCATCTGAAATATGAATTGCTATCACTGGTTTCCCCTCATAAAGCACATCACTTTGGCCAGGTCTACACTACAAACTTACTAACTCCATCGCTCAGAGGTATGAAAAAAAATCACCCTCCTGAGAGACATAGTTATATCAGCCAAAACTCCGGTGTACATGGCTGTGTGTTGACAGGAGGCCGTCTCCTATCAACATAGCTGCCGCCTCTCATGGAGGTGGATTAACTAGTAGCATCTTCACTGAAGCTCTGCAGTGGCACAGCTGCACCAAGGCAATTGCAGTATTTTAAGTGTAGACCTGCCCTTTCTATACAGATCTCCATCTGTGAACTTTTACATCATCTCTGATTATAAACTCTGTTGGTGTGAGAACACAGGAATGAAAGCAAAATCCTTCCTTGTAAATGTAATAATGTATTTAATCTTATTCAGTGCCTCGCAGTCTTCGGAAATCAAAATTCCTTGTTTTCCAGTAAATAAATAAATAAAATAAAAACTCTTCAGATTTAAAAATGAAGACGAGGTCTGATTCTCCCCTGCCTTGCACCTAGTGTAGTCATTTTTATTTGTGCAAAGTGGGTGGAGAATACTACCAGATCAGGATTCTTCACTCACACTAGAGTGGCTCTTTACATTCATTTTGCATTCACTTAGAATAGGTGTAAATGACTACACAGGTTGAAGGCAGAGAAGAATTAGGCCCAAGGAAATCTAAAGGGAAATTAAATTACTGGATGCAGTATTTCCCCCTCATATTTAGTAATTAATAGCAAAGGGGAACATTCCTGCTAAAGTGATAAATACTTAGGTGCATTAATCTTCTATTATTCTTTAGGACTTTTGCTACTACATCTCACCACTACATACTCGTGTTCTGTCATGTAGAGTCAAAAGTTTCACAGCTAAAGGCCTGCCTCCACCCAAAAAGAATATTAATAGCCGAAGTGTTGAAACAGAGGTATGGTGGCAACTAATCAGGAGAGAGTCAAGATACATACAGTAAAAACAAGCCATTCTGGACAGCATTTAGCAAAGCTCTAACCTACAGAGTGAAAACAGAAGACTGGGGCTTACCATATGTGATCCCAGTACAGAATTATCAAGACATCCAATGATAATTTTCATCCATGATAGTACAAAATGCAAAAGTTTATTTGTATTTCATGAATGCAAAGAATCACTGTCCCTGATAGTGAAGTCTGAGAGCAGGTCTACACTAATGCTGTAAGTCGATCTAAGTTACACTACTTCAGTTATGTAAGTTACATAAGTTACATAACTGAAGTTGACGTAACTTAGGTCGACTTACAGCAGTGTCTACACCAAACTATGTCGACAGGAGATGCTCTCTCACCAACTTACGTTCCTCCTCTTGTGGACGTCCAGTACAGACATTGACGGAAGAGCCCTCTGTCTTTGCCTTAGCTTGTCTTCACTAGAGCCGTTAAATTGACACCATTGCATCGATCACAGCAATGCCAATTTAGCCAGAAGTGTAGATAAACCCTGACACCTATTTCCTTAATTTGGTGGGTTTCTTTTATCGGTGCACATGTTAGGGAGATGAGGTTTGGACCGGGAGGATGTAGGATGTAAAGGAGTGCTGGAAGCCTGATCCCTACCACTGCAGCTTGTTCAGAGAAGCACCTTAGATCTCTTTATCCCCATTCAATTTGGTTTCAGGTCTGTGTATAAAATGGAGGCTGCAATCACTATCTTCTTTCTGCATTAGGAGTGGTAGTTAGGAGATGTTTCCTACTGGAAAGATGGAGTCATGAGAGTTGTTCTGCTGCTTCCCACAAACTGTGTAGCTTTGATAGAACCATCAAAGAGGATGTGTGACAAAGTTCCTCCTCTATCTTGGTGGGTCCTGCGCTTATTGGCGGATTTTCTTGCCTCAGAGATTCACCATGTGGGTTGGGGAACAGCCCAGAGACCTTCCCCTCTGGGATAACCCACAGTCCAGGTCAATTGGGAGGTTTGGGGGGAACCCAGGCCCGCCCTCTACTCCGGGTTCCAGCCCAGGGCCCTGTGGACTGCAGCTGTCTATAGTGCCTCCTGTAACAGCTGCATGACAGCTACAACTCCCTGGGCTACTTCCCCATGGCCTCCTCCAAACACCTTCCTTTATTCTCACCACAGGACCTTCCTCCTGGTGTCTGATAACGCTTGTGCTCCTCAGTCCTCCAGCAGCACACCCTCTCCCTCTCAGCTCCTTGTGCCTCTTGCTCCCAGCTCCTCACACTCCCCCCACAAACTGAAGTGAGCTCCTTTTTAAAACCCAGGTGCCCTGATTAGCCTGCCTTAATTGATTCGAGAAGCTTCTTCTTAATTGGCTCCAGGTGTCCTAATTAGCCTGCCTGCCTTAACTGGTTCTAGCAGGTTCCTGATTACTCTAGTGCAGCCCCTGCTCTGGTCACTCAGGGAACAGAAAACTACTCATTCAGTGACCTGTATATTTGCCCTCTACCAGACTCCTGTACCCCACTGGTCTGGGTCTGTCACAGATGATAGAAGGTTGAACTATCAGCCATAGTTTGTCATAATGCTGAGGGGGAGAGAAATCAAGATACAAACCCCAATAAAGTGTGTTGAGGGACAGGATTAAAGGATGAGTTGAGTAGAAGGGGTAGTCAGTTATCAATACGGGACACAATTCCAGCCCTGAAACCAAACACAGAACTGGAAGAGGAAAAATGAAATGGAATGTTCTCAAGAACTTTGGGGAAAAACATAATAGGAGGAAAAGGTCTGAAATGAGGAAAAGGATTAAATTATGGAAAAGAAAATGTGGAGGGGTTAAACTAAGAGGAAGATCACATCCATGGACACTTCTTCCCTGTGAAATAAAACTATAATCTAAAAGAGGTTTTACCCTCAGATTGGAAGGAGTTATTGCCACTCTGTATAGTTAATTTACATTTCAATTAACTGAGGGTAAAACAAAATTCTTATCTGAGCGAAAGCAGAGTTTTCAGTTCAGTAGGGAGGCAGAGGGTCTTGAGGAGGTTATCTCTATCAGACTAAGTCCTCCTACTAGTACGCAGTCTCCTGCTGTGTTCCTGGAAAATACACATATTAATACTTTGGTACAGGGAAATGATTACGCTAATCAATGTTAAACAAGAAAGGATAGAATGAAAGCTTAAACAAGCTCAAAATACGAATGGTAGAGTCATTCTGATCCATATAAATTTTCAAAGTATTCCATCTGGCACAGTATTTCTCTCATTCATTGTGTCTATATCATTTTGAGTCACCATGTTCGTCTTCAGAACTATCAAGCTGAGCACCACTTCTGTTCCTTTTGTACATTTGCTCAGTGGCTACCGATACATATAACTTTATCGTGTTTGACTTCTTTTCAGACAATTATTTTCAATTTTTTTGTGAGACTATAAACCTGGCTGAATAGATCATCATATATAGGGATATGTGAATCTTTCAACTTCCTCCCTCCCCTATTTTTGAATTGCTTCTTTTGTCTCATCGTAATCCTGGAAAAAAAATGTGTGCCCAATTCTTCTTTTATTTACACTTACATAAGTCAGGATGAACTCATCTGAAGTCAATGGAATTACATTGGTCAGCTCAGAATCAGGCCCCAAGCATTTGCCTATTTGTAAGATCCCCTCACTCTCTTGCAACTTACACAATTATGAATTATGTTTAAAGCTGAGGAATTTGGCAATGATAAGTCTGACTCTCAAACAAGTGTTGGGATGCCCTCCCTATTGGGGTGACCCCTTTCAATAGCTAGCTTTGCAAGGATTTTTTCCAAATACAGAGCCACATCATGACTCCTATCTCCCCGCAGCGAAGGAATCTCTTTGTGCATGTATCTACCCCAGGGAATGGGTAGCAGACAGCTAACTGCATGGAGAGGAGATGAGTCCATTCTTCACTGGTGGGAGGGGGCAGGCCAGGAGTGGAGCTGGTAGGGCCACACATCCTTGTCTAACTGAGACTGTACTGAGACTGAGACTGTACTAATTTCCCTCTGGAATACCTTAAAGGGAGCTCTGAAGCATAAAACAGCAGTGCCTGGCAACAGTATGGGAACACATGTCTTCTCCCTGGAGGGCCCTGTCTCTCCACAGTTGATCACCCCTACACACTCATTTTATGTAAAATGAGTTAGTTATGCTTAGAGGGTATCCTAGAGAATCACCTCACTAGCTTCTTTCAAATCCTCAGGCTGGCCCAGTGCATGGTAGTGTGATGATGGAATCAGCTCTGCTGGGAAGGGAGGTTGAAAGGGAAATCTGTCATAGGCCTGACAAGAAAGGCTAAGACCATCTTGATTAAGATTTCCAGAGCTCTCCAATTCTGGGATTGTGCTACCTGCTGCTCCCTCAGGCAATTGCCACATATACCTGTCACTGCCATGGCAGCTGCTGTAAGAGAAACTTTGCTTCTGCATCCCCTACCAGTGTCTCTAGGAATGTATGAAGAAGACAGCATATCATCCCTCTGCTATTCCAGAACCACAGAAGGAGACAGAAGGTGGGGCCGAGTGCCTATCCCTACAGCCCCTACTCACAGAGCATAGAAGACCCAATATTGAGAGGGAAACTGTAGTCCCATCCAATGTACATAAGAGAGGGAAGAACATCAACAGTCAGGGGAGACCACCACCCTCACAAAATAAAGTGGACCATAGTCACCACCAGGGGGACCGTCTCCTTAATCAATCAACCACCATGCAGTCAGAGGCTACAGGATCCTTTGTCTTTCAACACTTCTGCAAGAAGAGGCTGCTGAAAACCTGCCTACCATCACTGCTGCCGAAACAGGTGCTAAGCAGAGGAGCTACCCGTAGTGACCTCTAACAGGTATGTGATGGGAGAGAAAGGATAATGGGCCAAAAGTGGTGGGAATGGAAGGATTTGTATGACAGAGTATAGAATTGTTGAATTTGACAGACGTGATTGGGAAATTAATATTGAATTTATGAATATTTTTGCGTGGGGTAGAAAGTATTAAACTAATGTAATGTGAATGTCACATAGATATGTGACTGAAGTGGACATTTATTGAGAGAGCCCCTTGCTAAAATTTTGGCATCATGTCAGTGCACTAGTTTTATAGATTTGCAGATTTCAAGGCCAGAGGGACCATTAGTTCACTAGTCTGACCTCCTACATAACACAGGGCATAACATTTCACCCTGTGTTTCCTGCATCATGCCCAATAACTTGCAGTTGAACTAGAGCATATCTTTAGAAAGAAACATCTGATCTTGTTTGAAAGATTTCAAATGATAGAGACTCTACCATCTTCCTTAGTAAACTAAACTAATGATTTCCAGTTTGAACTTTGGTGACTTCAACTTCCAACCATTGGATCTTACGTAGTGAACTCATTTAAAATTATTTTAAAAATGGCCACAGCTATGGGGTCTAAAGGAGAGCAAAGAGGAGTGCAAAGACCTGAGAGAAGTTAATGGGTTTGTAAGGGTTATTTTCTGACAAGCAATATATCATGAAGTCATCCTGAATCAACTGTGAATAGGTTTACCCTTCATATCATTTGAGAATTATCTTGGAATAGTATAAGCCCATCATGAGGACATCTTGAATTCATCATGACATCTGGCAGCTATTTTAACTCTGCCACTAACCTTTCATCTATGTTTAATGGATCTGTTACTTCAACTTGATTTGTAGCTCAGCCAGTGTACAGCAAATGAATGACTTTAGCAAGAAGTAAAAAGGTTTGTTAAAGCATAAAAAGGAGCTGTATCTTCTCAAGTCCATCCTAGCCACATTAGACAAACTGGTTTTCCTACTGATTTGGATTGTCTCTGGATTTCAATCTTTCTACATTTTTAAATCATGGTTTTTACTGTCTTTAAAAAGAATATGGATTTTTAAGGCTGGGTCTACACTACAGACTTACATCGGTATAACTACATCTCTCAGGGATGTGAAAAATCCACACCTCTGAGCGACGTAGTTATACTGACCTACCCTCCACCCCTGTGTAGACAGTGCTATGTTGGCAGAAGAGCTTCTCCCTTTCACATAGCTACCATCTCTCAGGGAAGTGGATTAACTACACTGATGGGAGAAGCTCTCCCATTGGCATAGGAGTGTCTAAGCTAATTTCCTGTGGGATACCTATGGGAGTACTAGTTTGATTCTTAGAAGGAAAAATCTTAAAGTTTTCAAATGTCACCACCAGATTCTAACAAGAGTTACCAATTTTTTATTTCATAAGAATAAAATGCCATTAAATTCATTTGAAAGTTGAAGCACAACAGTCACTGCTGTCGCAGTCCCTAGTCTCCCTGGAGAGGCTGCCTATAAAGATTTTGATTGTAATATGGACACTAGTTCACTAGGAATTGGACTGTGACCATCAACTCATTTCATTCAAGGTCACTGAACAGCCGCCAAGTCTGAGATTTTCAAAAATGGGAACCTAAATCTAACATTAAGCAACTGACTGATTTTCAGACACTCCGGGGGAGGGGTGACACTGGCAGACTGGGTGTCAGCTCATGCCAAGGCCCCTAGGCCTCACTGAACACTGACAAATGCATAGCTGGAAATCTGTCTGGCTCACCTGTGTGGTAGTATAATTAAAATAGATATTCACTTTACAGAGCTGTGTTTAGTGTTTGGACTTTATGAAATGCTTATGAGTTGCTGTATGCATAAATATCACTTATAATATCTGTATCCCATGTTATAATGATATATATAAGTGTTTTGCTCTATAACTATGAAAATATTTGCTATAAAATGGGAAACCTCCACAGTCAGGAAAGAAGCATTACTAAGTGTGAAACACTAGCTTACCACAAGAGGTGTCATCTCCTGCCCAACAAAAGAAGGTCCACAGACAGCAGGTAAGCTAATGTGGAACATCAGTGAACAAAAGACTTTGTTGATTGCCCACCCCCACAAACCCTCATTCCATCATAGTTTTGCCAGGGCAAAAGGGAATAAAAATCCCTGTCGATAAATTGTTATCACTATGCTGCTTGGAAATTGGAAAGGGCAATATTTCTGAGCATAAGCAAGGGATCCCCAAGCCAAGCCTTACAGGACATCTAGAGCTTGCACATTACTGAAGCTTCTATTACTTTTTGGAACCTAAGTCTGTAATTATTTGTGCATGTATGTTTACTTGCTTTAACCTTGTATATAATGCTCATTTATTTTTCTTAGTTAATAAATGTTTAGATCGTTTATTATAGGATTGGCTACAAGTGTTATCTCTGGTGACAGATCTAGTGTGCACTTGACCTGAGGTAAGTGACTGGTCCTTTGGGACCGGAATTAATCCAAATATTGTGATTTTTGGTGAAAGGGACCATCTATCAGAAAGGCAAGATTGCCTGGGTAGCAAGATATACTGGAGTACCCAGGGGGACTTTCTGTGTCTCCATGTTAAGGCTGTTTCAGTGCTTCAGGAGTTCAATATTATTGTGTGGTATGTGTATGATTAGCATGTAAAGAGTTATGCAAATATGCTGGAAATAGGTTTTTAAAATATGCTCCTAATAAGCACTCTGAGCACCCCAGATAACAGTTTGTCCTACATTTGCCAGTATGCCAGGGTTAAGCTTTGCAAGCAAAGAACAATAGTACATCTTTTGCATCTAAGGTAAGCAAATTGATCAAGCGAATCAAGAAAGCAAATCGACCAGAGGATGAAAGAAGGGGCTTGGCACCTGCACCCAGAAGAACAAACAGCTGGGGGAGAGAAACTTTGTCTGCATTTACTTTTCAAAGTATATATTTCAAAAATGTGCTGGATTATAAAAGAAGGGAAGAGAACTCCTTGGTTATCCATCACTGAGGGGACCTAGGGTACAGCACTCTCTGAGTCTGTGAAAGTTGGATCCCCTAGTCTGGAGGGCTAGGGATGCTGGTAACTTGAGGTAAGTAAGAAAATAGCTTAGGCAAAGATTCTAACTTGCTAAAATTAACTTGTACTCACTAGCAAGCATGTTTTGTTTTATTTGTAACCATACCGGTCTCTTTTATTCTTGACTAGTATCACTTAAATCTCTGTTCTTTGTTAATAAACTTTTTCTTAATTTTACCATAAACCATCTCAGTGCTGTTATATTGTAGTAAGTGTGCATGTTCAGCAAACCTACCAGGCTAATATGTATATAGTCTCTTTGGAGGCAGCAAACTTAATTTCTGTGAGTGTCCGGTGAGAGGGACTGGACAGAGAGGGGTCTCTGGGAAACTCAGGAACTAATGTTCATTGATTTTTACTTGCAAGGCAAGGCTGAGACTTGCAGAGTCTCGAGGAGTTTGCTGGCAAAGCAGACTGACTCATGGGTCAAGAAACAGACACACATTTTGCAGCAGGAAAACTCTCACTCTTGCTATGGCAGGGTGCTAACCACAGTGGCTCAAAGTTCTGGGTGTCCTGAGAAAGACATAATTGGGAACATCCAGCATCTCCCATCGAGCACATTTCAAACTCATGCAGGTATTTAACTCTGGATTTAGGAAGCTTAACTTTAGGCTCCTCTTTTTTTTTTTTTTTTTAAATCTTGGCCTACCTGTTCATAACTTTTGATCACTAATAACTTGGACTAGATTCAAAGCAGTAACCTAGAGGGTAAATATACCCTGCTAGTAATCCAGTTTCCCGTAGAAACCTAATCAAAGAATTTCTTTTTCCTATTATTTTGAGAAATCCTAGAGAAAGAAGAGAATCTGTGCAAAGTACAATCAATCTGCAAACAATGCCCTTTCCTCCTCCCTGTCTTCTAGTTTTAAATTGTACATTTCTGATTTTTTAAGGAAAAAAAGCATATGATATAATGAAAAATATTTATCATAGTGCTGTTATTCTATTTTTAAAGTATAGCGGAAGGTGGGAGGTGTGATTGCTGGGGAAATGCTCATTATTTTTGAATAGGACAGTAATGACTGTAATGGAGTGGCTAAAGCTAGCAAATAATGAAATGAATACTGGCCATGTGTAACCTAAAATTATGTACTTTCCTCTGATATTTTTCATTTTTGAAAGCCCAAAGTATAATTTTCTAATGCTTGTAAGTATCATTTTTGTTATATCTCCAGTGACACCCTCTTGTGAATTATATACACCCTTTCTTTGTATAATAAAGCAAGGCCTAAGGAGCATTTTAAGAATGTAAAAAAATCGTACATACTTGTTCCCATTATTTCCTCCAAAACACCATGAAATTCATTAGTAAATGGCATACATTTTAAAAATCAGTCCCTTAAGAACTCCTGGTGATTAAGACATATCCAGTAGGATATTGTTTTTTGCAGTAACATAATCAAGTTACATATTTCTTGTGTTGCCATCAGTATGGTATTTCCAAACTACTTTAAACATTTTAAAGTTCAATTTAAAACATCAGAATAAGGGTTTTAATTGGCTTGAGTATGCTCTGTGATGCAGAAGACATGGATTAATTAATTAGAGTCAGCTTGTGGACCCCTTACTCAAGCTAGTAAACATTTACTCATTCAAACAGTCCCTTTGATATCTGTGTGTTTCATGGGCACTAAGTAAATGCTCACCAGTTTGAGTAAGGCCCCACAACACCAATCAGTTTGAGAAAGATCCACAGAGTTCAATGAACTGGTAAAGTAAGAACCCCGCCTGTCCCCCAATTTCCCCAAAGAACAAAACAAACCCAAGCAAGTATAGTCAAGTGATATAAAATACTGGAAGCTTGAAAAAAACTGCTCCCACAGACAGTAGGCTGGGGCACATGAAACAAAGACTGCCTAACTCACCTGTGCTTGAGAGACACAAAGGCCTGGGATTCATGAAGGGACTTAGGCATAGGAATGCTTAACATCACAATGCCTAACTTTTAGATGCCTAGAAAAATCACAGGAATAACACTGTTTTCCACAAAGCATGAGTTAAGCACCTAGGCTCCCTATACAATGAAAGGTGTTTAAGACTGCGATCCACAAAAGTCAGCATGCTAGACAGGAAGCCACTTAACTAGCCAATGGGAAAGATTTGTCCTAAACTCACTCTCACTCTCTGTCAGACCGAATGACTATTTAAGTATTTATCCACAGTGGAACAGTCATTGGGCCAAAGATAGAGAGAATGACTCTATAAGCTGGTGGTTAGGGCAAGGAGATGGGAGACCCAGGGTCCAGTCCCCTTGCTCCAGTTACTCTTTAATTATGTATAAACAGTGGAACAACTTCAACAAGAGAGACTGAGAGATCCCACATCAGAATATCCCAAAGCTCAGTGGTTAGAGCACTCTCCTGAGACATGGGAAACCCCTGTTTAAATCCTTCCTCCCCTTCAGGCAGAGAGGAGGGAATTGAAACTGGGTTTCCCACATCCTAGTTCGGTACTCTAACCACTGAGTTAAAAGTTATAAGGTGGGCACCATTACCTCTGGCCAGATTTTTAATGAGACCCGATCTGGTAGGCCTAAATCTGGGATTTAGACACCTAACCTTTGTGAACTGGGGTCAAACAACCTTGGGGGCTGGGCCAGGAACCTGATTAGCAAACAGGACAACCAATTGTAGATCCTGGATAGTCAGAACACAGCTGGGGCTGCCCAGACATGTCCGCTTGGCTTGGGCACAGACAGTATGTGTGCGGAGACAGCTGGCTGCCAGGAGCAGAATTACAACAGCCAGAGGAGAAGCAGCTCTGGAGTTGCTCCCTTGCAGCAGGAAGGGGAGTAGCTGTCAGAGGGCTTGAGTCTGTCCTGGAGCATCCAACTCCAGAATGGAAAATGTGAGTGTAATGCCTACAGATCCCAGTCGCCTGGCTGTAGAAGACTCATCAATCTTTAGCTGGGCTAGGTGCCACTAGAGGGGGACAGAGCACCACACCAAGAAGGCATGGATTACATGAACCCACAAGACTTTGCTGTGTCTGTGAAGACTGACTGCTACTTGAGTCTGGTAAGCCTCCCCTGGTTTGGGAGCCAGGGATAGCCAGGGCTTGAATCCATCAAAGACCTATTCCACCCCTAGGGACAGATATTGGCATATCAGCCAGGGACACCACCCCACCTCATCAAGCTCCAACTCCACCAACCAGTCAAGGCCTGCGGGGAGATTTTGGGGGAATTTTCATTATTTTACTAAGTTTGTGGGCATTTCATGTTTAATTATTGCCATGTGATTGTTCAGTTGGTTATTTAATTGTTATCCCGGATTCCTCTGCCTTTTCCTTTTGTTTTTGGTTCCTGCCTTTCCTCCCCTCTTTTATTTTACCTCTGTCTTTTCCTGAAAAAAAAACACATTTGTTTATTCTTATAATCTGCTGGTCATTATATACACACACCTATACACACATACATTATATACTGTATATATATAATGCTAGCAGGGAGAGAAAGTATTTGTACACATACATATAAGCTATAGAACACAAAGCAGCAGCAACAAACAGAAATCCCAGCAACGCAACATGTGTTTAGTAACTGATTAGAAGTTGCTTGAAAGAGAAAAAATTATTTATTTTCTTCACAGGAAGATATTTGAAAAACAAGTTAAGAGTCCAGGCTCAGCTGCTTGGAAGGGCCTTGAGTGACAGAGAGGCTGTTATTCATAACCTGATTTCACCTCAGCTGTCATTTATGCTGAAAGGACAAAATCAAGAAATATTGCTCAGAGGAGACTAATATTTTTACAGAGTAAATTTCACCTGCACAAGGGAAAAAACAATATTGGTCCTATGTATATGTTTACATTTAAATCTATTTATTTTCACTTGTTTTTCTATGGCATGTAATTTAATGCATTATAACTGTACAGTTTTCATAGAAAGTATGAAGTGACTGGATGTGGACACTAGAGCAGGGGTGTGCAAACTTTTTGGCCCAAGGGCCACATCTGGGTATGCAAATTGTATGGCAGGCCATGAATGCTCATGAAATTGGGGGTTGGGGTATGGGAGGGGGTAAGGGATCTGGAGTGGGGCCAAAAATTAGGAGTTCAGGGTGTGGGAAGGGGCTTCGGACTGGGGCAGTGGGTTGGGATGCAAGGGGGCGGGTGAGGGCTCCAGCTGGGGGTGTGGGCTCTGGGGTTTGGCTGGGGATGAGGAGTTGGGGGTGCAGGAGGGTGCTCTGGTCTGGGACTGAGGGGCTCAGAGGGCAGGAGGGGTATCAGGGCTAGGGCAGGGGGTTGGGGCGCAGGAGGGGGTCAGTGGTTCAGGCTCCAGGCAGCGCTTACCTCAAGCAGCTCCCGGAAGCAGTGGCATGTCCCCCTTCTGGCTCCTACGCGGCGGTGCGGCCAGGCGGCTCTGCGCGCTGCCCCATCCACCTGCACCACCCCTGCAGCTCCCATTGGCCACAGTTCCTGGCCAATGGGAGCTGTGGGGGCGGCACGTGGGGCCAGGGGCAGTGTGCGGAGCCCCCTGGCTGCCCCTACGCATAGGAGCCAGAGGGGGGACATGCCGCTGCTTCCGGGAGCAATGCGGAGCCACAGAATGGAGCGGGGCAAACCCTGGACCCCACTCCCTGGCGGGAGCTTGAGGGCCAAATTAAAACATCTGAAGGGCCAGATGTGGCTCTGGGCCATAGTTTGACGACCCCTGCACTAGAGGGTTCTATAACCAAGGTGGATGCAAGTTGCTTGAGCTCTGAAGCAGCCCATAGAGAATCCCCAAACATCATCCCCTAAACCCCATCCTCCAACCCAAGAAATATTGTGCCTGATGGCTGAAACTCACAAGATGCCAGCTAGCTACGTCTGCATCTTCCTCTCTGAATCTGAAAGCACAGAAAAAACAGAGGAGATCTGCCTCTTCACCTACAAACAAAATGGTGCCTGAGCGTGATGGCTGTACTACAACAGGTGTCAGCAGATACCGTTGAAACTAAATCTAGTTTCCACCCTACAGGCCACCTTGACTGAGATTCAGAGTGCGGTACAAGCCATACCTAGCGTGATGCGTGAAGCAGAACACAGAATTTCTGAAGTGGAAGTTGATTTAAGAGATAACAAATTACAGGTTATGAAGAACTGTATTGATATAAAGACTATTAAGACCAACTAATTCATCTAGAAAGCCACTCATGACAATATAACATTAGGATTGTGGGTATCCTTGAGGGAATAGAGAGGGGCAAAACCTTCTGAATTTGTCCCTAAACTGCTAAGTTGTTGGATCTGCTGGTAGATTTTTGTTTTGATATAGAATGGGAACACCGGGCCCTTGCCCCCAAGCCAGCTTCAGGAGGTTGGCCTAGAACATTGATTGTGATGTTCCTGAAGTTTACCACTAAGGAGCTCATGTTGCAGAAATCCAGAGGAAAAAAAGGAGCTGTTATTGGAAGAACCAGGAATTAAAACACTGCCCTTTCCAGATTATACCTGTGATATAGTTGCAAAGAGGGCAGCTTTTAACCAAGCAAAACAATGGGCCAGGAAGATGGAGTATTTCATTAAATACCTGGCAATGCTCCATATTAAGAATGTCGAGAAGACAGTATTATTCAGTTCCCCTCAGAAGGCAGAAAAATACCTAAAAAAACTGCAAACTCCTCCCTCCTAAGAGAAAACATCTGTGAAATGATCCGATTGTATGAAATTTATGTTTTGCTCTCTGAAATCTGATATGGCTGCTCTAAACAAGTTGATGGACTCTAGCTGATATTGATATGTTAATTCATTTTCCTTTCTTTCTCTCTCATTGGGGTTGAAGGTTAAAGGATTATAATAATTTTACTACATATAGCCTTAACTCATGGGAAAGGTGCATCAATGTAAAATCTATCAACAGGGGTGGTAAACCTGAGAAGGATCCAGAATTTACCAGAGAATATTGCCAAAGAGCCACAGTAATATGTCAGCAGCGCCCCATCCGCTACCCCCCTCTCGTCCCCAGTGCCTCCCACCCACTGTCAGCCCCTCCAATCAGCGCCTCCCCCTCCCTCCCCATGCCTCCCTGGTGAGGTATGGGGAGGAGCGAGGGCATGGCAGGCTCGGGGGAAGGGGCAGGGGCCTTGGGGGAAGGGATGGAGTGGTGGCAGGACCTGGGGCAGAGCAGAGGGTTGAGCACTGAGCACCACACAGGACATAGGAAAGTTAGCATCTGTAGCTTGAGGCTCAGAATTGGTGCCTATACAAGGAGCCGCATATTAACCTCTGAAGAGCCACATGCGGCTCCAGAGCCACAGGTTGGCTACCCCTGATGTATCAAATGATTAGTGTCGGAGCTTATATATAAAGCAATGATATATAGCTACATATATTATCATTGCTTTGTTAGATGGTGCTTCCTTATGGACTAATGTATCAAGGTTTTATAGGGAATAGATGATTACTTCTTGGGGCCCCAGGGGCTGTGAGGATTTCAAGATTCACCTGATCTGGCCTCTCTCTCTGGGTGTTAAGTGTATTTTTTGACTATTTAAACACATTCTTCATTTTGGTTGTAGGGTGCTAATGTGTATTTCTCTCTCCACTATCTTTTCCATTTTGTTTTTTCACTTGTTTAATTCCTCTTTCTGCCCCCTCCTGTTACTCTCCCATGCTGAGAATTTCATTCTTACTCCTGTAGAATATGTACTGGGAAGTGACACCCTACCCCTGGATTATATAACTTTTGTTGCTTAGATATTCAAGAATTGTATGCTGCTCAGGAATATTTGCAATTTGTCATCTATTCACAAAGCAACTTCATATTTTATCCGGTATATTTTAACAATGATGGCTCCGATAATTAAATGTGTCTCCTCTTTAATAACTCTATTAAAAGAAAAAAATATATACCCAGTGCTTAAAGAAGAGAATGTTGACATTATCATGCTGCAGGAGACATCTGACAGAACTGGAAACTGGTAAACTGAATAGAGATTGGGTAAACTTCCAAAATCTAGTTGTTTTAATTCTAAAGCGAGGAGCATTGCTATACTAATACATAAAAAATTGAATGTTAATATTCTGAGCACAAGATCTGACAGTGAGGGCAGATTTACTGTCCTCAAGGCTGAAATTGGCAATTCTATAATCATCTTTCCCAATCTCTATGGGCCGAACCAGGATAATCCCAAAGTTTTTAATAAATTTTTATGAATATAAATGACATAGGCCACCAGCCAATTATTATAGTTGCAGACTAACAAAACTCTAGACCTAGTCCTTGATAAATGTTCTCTATCTCCACATAAAAACACGAATACTCATCAGGTACATCATACTGTACATACATGGCTGATTTAGGTTTACATGATGTGTGGAGATTGGGTAATCCTGTGGTGAGAGATTATATAGGTTTTTTTTTCCCCGCAGCTCATTCATCATATTCGAAATTGGACTATTTCTTAGTGTCACAATACTTAATCACTTCTGTCACTGATTGTGGTATTGGTACTATTGTTATATCTGTCCAAGCTCCTATATATATATGTCTCTTAGGCCCTCAGGCTATGCACACACCCCCAACTAAAATGTGGAGATTGAATACGCTCTGCTGTTTGATACATTAGTTGTTAACTCTATCCAGCAAGAGAGAGAACTTTAAAAAAAATCAAATTCCCTTTCCCCACATCATCTGACATCCTTTGTGAAGCCTTTAAAGCCTTCATCAGTGGCTACATCACCCTTATGCCACCTTGAAAAAAAATGAGGAACATAGAATTGATACTCTTCCAAAGGAAATTAAGGCCTTGTATGAAGACTATGCTTCTGTCCCCTTCCCATAGAAACTCAGAAGCCTCATCAATTTAAGATATGAAATCAACAAACTTCTGTCCCAAAAGGCAGACTTTGCTTTATTCTGTTTGAATCAAAACTACTGGGAATCTGGCGAGAGAGCTGACAAGCTGTTGGAATACAGACTTAAGCAAAGGGCTAACAGAAAATAAGATTGCTGCTATTCACAACAGTATAAATAAATTATACACAACACAATCAGATATTAACAAACAATTTCAACAGTTTTATTCAAAACCATATTTAGCTAAAAAGGGAATCAGTAAAGATGCCCTAGATAACTTTTTTAGTGGATCGTCTCTGCCACAGATCTCTGACTCTCAGAAGGAACTTTTAAATACCCCCTCTAGAAATCGTGGAACTGACTCAGGCCATAAAAGTAATGAAGGTTGGAAAGACTCCTGGTGCAGATAAGTTCCCTACTGAATTTTATAAAAAGTTCTCTGAAACTTTAACACCTAGATTATATTCAAGGAAGACAAGAATGAGCAAACTCTCCTGCCTACTTTAAGAAAAGCTGTCATTTCAGTTATTCATAAACCTGGGAAAGAGCTTGAACTATGTAGTATTTACAGGCCAATTTCTTTAACCAATTCTGATGCTAAGATTTTAGCTAAAGCTCTTGGTATGCAACTGGACAAAATTCTCTAACATACTATACACATAAATCAGGTAGACTACCTTCATAATAGACATGGCTCAGATAATTTGCATCAACTGATTGATATTATTGCCACTTCACGAGATTCTAAAGGACACTTAGCTGTCATTTCTTTAGATGCCAAAAAGGCTTTTGATCACATAGCCTCTTTTTCGTGTGTTAGAAAAATTTGGATTTGGTAAACAATTTATTGCTTGGATGAAGCTTTTAGACTCTAACCCAACTTTCAGGGTAGTTACCAATGGAATTATTTCTGCCCCATTTCCACTACAAAGAGGCATAAGGCAGGGCTGCTCCCTTTCTCCTTTTCTGTTTGATTTAGCTCTAGAACCATTGGCCATTGCCATCCAAGCAAATGAACATATTCATGTGGGCCAACCAGAGCACAAAATTATGCTTTATGTAGATGATGCTCTTGTATTTGTATCTAAGCCTGAGGTTACCATTCCTAACCTTCTAATCACTATTCTATTAATAAGTTTGGACTCCTCTCAGGATATAACATTAATTGGGGTAAATCAGAAATATTAGGTGTTAACATATATGCCCACAAAGGCCTTTTCTCAAATTGGGAGTTTCGGTGGCAATCCTCTAATGGAAATATTTAGAACTAATGAGTCTTCAAAATATTCAGGACATCCATAAGATAAATATAGAACCAGTTATTGTCCAAATACTTAACAATTTAGGGAGATGGAGTTTGTTAACCCTCCGTTTGTGGGGTAAAATTAATATACTGGGAATGAATGTCCTTCCGAGAATTTTTTATGTCCATTCTATTACTCAAACTTATTTTAAGAAATTCAATATTTTCAGAACATTGCTTTAGGCACAGGCAAGAAACATAGATTGGCTCTGAAGAAATTGCAGCTCCACCTATCTCTGGGAGGATTTCATTTTCCCAACATGGAAAATTATCATATCTCCTTTCTGTTAAGCAAGGCATCTTGGTGGCTATTAGGTATGACCACACAGACCCCACCTTGGGTTGTGATTGAACGATAATTGGTATACCCTCTCCCCCTTTCAGGCACTGTAGAATCAAATTATTATAGAACTGATGGCTCCAGAGTTTCCACAATAACATCTGTGGAGCAGCTTTGGTCAAATTTGGCTAAAAAGTTCTGCTTCCATTCATTCCTCCATGTAGAAGCAGTCCTATGGATCAATCCTATCCTTAAAAAAGATGGCAAAACCTTGATGTGGAGGGATTGGATGGACAGAGGAATTATGTGTCACTGCTAATTGACAATGATAAATTTAAACCATTTGTAGATGTTCAGGAACAATATGCAAATATCTCCAGTTAATCATTTACTTACAAATGTATTTGAATCGGATGGATTGGGAGCTCCTGAACCTCCAGAACTTTTATTATTTTGGAGGAAGTTTCCTGGATTTACTAGCCAGCAGTATCCTTTTAATTTTCTGGCCCAAAAAAACTGCTAAAGATTGATAATATGAGCGTTGGTTGAAAGAGAGAGCTGGATATGCAACTATCTCTGACTCAATGGAATACATTTGTTTCTAATGTTAAAAAAGCAACTATAGACCAGAGACTATGGCTTATTCACCAAAAGACACTTTTTCAAATATACTGGTCCTCACATAGGCTAATGGTAATAGAACTCATAAATACTGACTGCTGTTGGAAATATAACTCCCTTAGTGCTACATTAGCTCATATATTTTGAGAGTGCCCCCGTATCAAGAATTTCTGGTATGAAGTGGATCAAAGGGCCAATTTGAAATTGAATGCTAAATTGGAGACCTCCCCCTTAAGTTTCATTCTTGATACATAGAGATTACCTGGTAACAAGGCAGTGTAGTTCCAACATGCAGCTTTGGTTGCTAAACAATTAATCTTGCAAAAATGGAAAATCAGTCCCCACCAAATATTGATGCCTGGCTCAGTGATATGCCTGATCTCACGACTAATGAACAACTGGCACTCTGCAGAAAGGAAATGCCCAAAAAATTCAAAGCAAATTGGGCTAACTTTTTAGAGGTATGTGATTAACATAGATCCTGAAGATAGGCATGTTACTTCCTCGCCATGTGCTTTAGCCTAACCCTCTTTATTTACTTTGTGGATTATGATGAATCTGGAATTTTCGTATATTTTTTAAAAATAATAAAAATATAAATATTAAGTGACTGGAAGTTCAAATATTTATTACAAACCAATCTTGTCTGAGTTAAAACTGAGTAGGCGGAGAGACTCACATATGTATGTCTTATAGAAGACGGGAATTTTATTAGCAAGTTCAATTCCTGAGACATGACATTTAACTGAGTAGGTAGGCAAAGATAATGTCATGAAGACTAAACAATGGTAAAGAACAATTCTGGCCCTGCCCTCCCTTCCACAGGTACCAAATAATAGGCAGTGGAAATGGTAGGGTCTGCTATTCAGGAGATAGGCAGGAAACAAAGATGCAGAAGGCAGCCATACATCTGCCACTTGTTTATCTATGCACTGTGGGGCTCCCATTTCTTAAGCTATGTCTACACTAGTGAAAGTACATGTGTCCATGCATGTGGTTGTGCTATAACACCTATTGCATACCTAAACCCCACAAACACATGTCTGATGGCGAGTAGAGGGAAAGTAAGCTAGCACAGCTGAGGTTGTGGGTAAGTACATGCCTTAGGCTGTGATATGGCCCCATACCTGTAACATTTGCAGTTAGGCCGACCAGACAGCAAGTGTGAAAAATCGGGACAGGGGTGGAGGGTAATAGGAGCCTATATAATAAAAAGACCCCAAAATCGGGACTGTCCCTATGAAATCGGGACATCTGGTCACTCTATTTGAAGTGTGGACAGTGGTAAGGGCTATGTACCAGCTCTTTAGCTTCATTAGTCCTCCACTCCCTTTCCCACAATGCACTGAATGCTTTTCTTCCTTACCCAATCTATAAAGGCTCCTGTTCCCCCATTTCACTGGTAGTGGTGTACTGCTCTGACTTTCCACTGCATTCCTTACAGATCAATACAGGTGAAAATGGATCTTGTCCGAGAGCAGCTGCCAGGCCCACCGACCTCAGCTGATCAGTGTACTCCAATCACACACTGAAGAGTCGCTCCAGGAGGGTTTATCATACATACCCCTGCTACAAGACACTTGACCGGATGCTGTCCAGGGCTTCCAGTACAGAGCCTAAAGTATCTCTCAATCCCTTCCTCAAACCCACTTGCCTCATTGACAGGATTCTGACAAAGGCCAGGGCCAGGAGGCAGCCGGAATGTGGAGGAAGCCCCAGAAGATGGAGAGGACGAGAAGCATGTGATTCTGCACCTCTACCCAGAGGAGCCAATTGAGGAAGCCCACCTGATGAACCCAAGGAAGACCTCAAGTTATGAAGGAACCAGAACTCGATGCTGGTAAGTTACAATGGACTCCCACCTGCCTCAACAATATCCCCTCTTGCTCTGGTGCTAAATTCCTGATTTTAAGATCCAGGGCATTCTGCCCTGTGTCTGTGCTTTTCTTGGCCAGCAGTCAAGCAGCAATGGTCCCAGGCCTTATGGACTGGGGAAAGGGAGACTGTGGGTTGGAAAGGCCCTGTCTGGGAATGGCAAAGTTGTAGAAAACTGATAGTTATCAAAAGTTAGTAAAAAACTGTATTTTGTCCCTTGGAAGCTGTGACACACTTAATCTCAAAGTAGCACCCTCTAACTCCCATAAATATCATTGGTATATGGTTGTGATATTTCATACAAAGCATGCCATGTGAGATACAATATGAAAGGTCATGGTCTGCTGAAACTCATTGCTCTGTCAAAATATGTATATTTCTATTGTGTATGAAGTTATGAGATTTTGCTCTATGCTTGTGAGTTTGAGAGATGACCAGTGCTAGCTCTCCAGTAACTAAAAGGGTGGTGGCCCACTCCCAGGCAGGAGTTATATGACTGTTGATCGCAGGGAATTGTAAACAAGAGATTTACAATTCTGTAAGAGACAATGAGGATTGCTCAACTATAGGACTCAGTTGTGCAAGCACCACACAATGGGGATTGCTCAACTCTGTGACTCAGCAAGGCCCACCAGGACATGCCTGGGCCGGTATCTTTCCAGGGAGATGGATTGAGAGTTTAAAATAAGGGACAGTGGCATCATGAGACCACCTCTCTCCTTCCCCACCAATGCTGAAGGCAACAAAAATGCAGGGAAGACAAAGACTTTGAACTGAGGAGATTGGTCCCAGGCTGAGTAGGAAATTCAGCCTGTGTATTAAGAACTGTAACCTACCTGCAACATCCAGTGGGGTGAGAAAAGCTGTTTGATTCAACTCTTGCTTAATCTGAAAGTTTAGAATTTAGAATGTGTGTTTACTTTTTATTTTCTTAGATAACTATCTCTCACCTTTATGCCTATCACTTATCACTTAAAATTTATCTTTCTATAGTTAATAAACTTATTTTAATGTTTTATCCTTATCAGTGATTTTGTCTAAAGTACTTGAGAAATCTACTCAGATTACAAAGGGTCTTGCATGTCCACTATCCTTTGATGAAATGGCGAACTAATTAATGAGCTTGCATTGTTCAAGAGAACACCTTGAGTAGTGTAAGATGGGATGCAAGGCTGGAGGTTAGGGGGATTTGCTGGTGTTTCCCTGTGTATAGTTCCTGAGTGTCTTGGAGAGCATTCAGGCAACTTGGCTTGGTGTGTCTCTGCATGCTGGTGGCTGAGAGATAACGCCTGGAGGGGGGTTTGCTGCTTGTCACTAGCAAAGCATTGTAAGAGACAGCCCAGGCTGGAGAGTTAAGGAGGCACAGCATCCTCACAGTTCCAGGTTATACCCCTGGGGTCCTGTCACAGAAGGTTACACCATTTCAGTGCTTCTCCCACCCCCATAATCTTACCATTCCCTTGCAAACCAGAGACATATGGAATGGGCAGTGGAGTGGGGGCAAAGTCCAGGAAAGGAACAGAACACAGTTGTAGAAAACTCTGGATGTGTGAATAAAAGTTAATCACAGCAGTCCTTCCTCCCTTGAAAGATTACAGCATTTTTACCTTCCCGGTCCTGGTGTCTGGTCTCTCACCTCACTGAGACGTGTTGCACAAGCTGGGGAAAAGGTGGTGGGAGAAAGTGATAGGATAAAGATGGTGTGGTGTCCCTTTAGAGGGGAGAAGTGAGGAACTTGTGGTCCTGACCTGGAACTCCAGGGAATCAAATAAAGTTGTGGGGTGTCTCTGCCCATTTCACTATTGTTAGGCAGGCAAAAGGACAAGGTTTTCTGGTGATATAGGGTGGGGTTGGTTAGTGTTTGTGGTTTGCATCTCCCTTTGCATGGAAACTCCACATACTAGCTGAGAACATAATCAATTTCCAATCAAATTGCTTGATAGTCTTGTAAATATATTTCAGCAAATTTCTGGTGTGGCAGAAACTCTTGTCAGGAGGAAGGACAGGTGCAGACACATTAATATTTGGGCAGTGTTCCTGGTCGCACTCACTTAATTTTTTTAAAGATTTGTTGTTGACCTGTCTTCTAAAAAATATTTCAGTTACATGTTCCATCTGATACTTTTAATAAATGTTATGCTTTCCTTGATTTATATTCGGTCCCTCCTTTCTAAGTATGAGGAATGGAAGATGTTTTAAGGTGTGGGATCAGGCCCCATGATTCCTGGCACATGAAACTGAATGGTGTTAAACTGGCTGGTGCCAGGATATTGCAAACACTTTTCTGTCTGTTCTCCCCTCCTCCCCTAACCTCCAGGGGACGCCCGTCGAATTTGGTCAGCAAAGTATTAAATGATTTGTTGAAAAGGCTCCACTTTATTCAAAACTAGAGGAGAAGCGAAAACAATCCTGCACACTAAGAAGTAATCAAACAGACTGAACTATTTGTAATTATCCAAAGGGTTCAGCATTTGTTTACACTGCAGGAAACAATTCTTATGAGTACGTACGCTTGTGTGGGTGGCTGGGTGAGTGAGCGTACATGTCAACCAATAAAAAAAGCCCCAACAAAAGAGCAAAGACAAAATGTTTAAAAATATGTGGGCCTCTTGCAAGGGATTCACGTGTTACAAGACTGACTAATGCTGTAGTGGTAAGTGTTACAAGTGTACAGACGACATTCCTACCGCATTTGATTATGTGATGGAAGCTTGTCCAGAAGAAAATGACACCACTCAAAAATTATTTGGAGGTACCTGTATCGGAATACGCTCTTTCATCGGTGCTTTTTTGTCACACGTTATTTTGTCGCTCCACCCTTTAAAAAATTTAAAAGGCGCCACCTTTGGAGAATGTGCTCAGTGGGAGCGACCGCTCCCCCTGCTCCTCCCTTAGCTACGCTACTGAAGTGTATTCCAACAACTATCTTAACCAATAAAAGTTTTTGGTGCAAGCAAACACTCCCGCTGGTGGTTAGAGATTTGAATTCTCATTTGTGCACTCTTGTTGGTTACTGGAGTTGTGGTGCCCAATCGTAAAAAGTACGGCTGACTGGATTTTTTTTTTAAAACTTTTTCAGTTGTCACAAACAAATAGTAGAAGGTAACTATAGAAACTGTGCAAATTATAGCAATTTGCAGTTCCTTTATCACAACTTGACTGATTTCTAGAAGCCACAAGGTAGCAGGAAACACATAGACCTTGCTGTGACAAATAGGGCAGTTTCCTGCAATATCTCTGAAAGACCGCATTGTATTAATTTTATGTATTATTGTGGGCCGGGATTGACCTCTCTAATGGGGAGATGGGACAGATGTAAAACCTGTGAATTCAAAATATTATATTGCAAATGTGCCACACAAGTATGGATTTTTCTTTATGTTGAATTCCAGTATATGATGCTCATACTAGTGGCTGTAATGCAAGGAACCTACAGGCCTGTATCCTGTATGATTAGCTAGAGCAAGTTAGCATAAGTGTTTGTAACCTTTGGCATAGATAAATGGACTACCGGTTACCCCTTTTTAATTTGGAGTAACTGAATGGGGAACCGACCAAAGGACTGAATGTGTTCACTGTAAGTCTGGAACAGACTGTTAAGTTCACTATGGTGGGAGGTGGGGATGAGAGAAGGTTGGGAGCCAAGATGTTGTATATAAACAGCATTATAAACATTGTCCTCTCTACTCTACTAGTTGCCATCATAAACAGACAGGGAAATGTACTCCTTTTAAACCGTGATTCAGCTCAATTAGCAGATCTGGAGTGAAGCTAAAATGCATGTGGGAAATTTTTCTTCAAAGCTGTCAGTATGAAGGATGGAAATAAAATCTTTAAAAATATCATTAGGTTATTTGTAAGTATCTCGATGAATATGTAGTGAATCTGCATGCACATTAAAGTCATAATTGAGTGACAGCACAAGTTGTTTACAAAGCCACACAGCTTGGTGGTCTAGCTATTGAAAAGACTGCTCTGCGTGTATTTGACAGACACATAACTTGATTCTAGGTTTGAATAAAAAAACATCAAAAGAAACCAAGAGATGCTGGGGGAGCTATGTCCTGGAATGATAGGAACTGACACATAATATGAATTCCCAAACTCATAGTTACAAAATTGTTCTAACATTTAAAACAAACAAAAACAAAACAAAACAACAACAAAAACCCTGATGTTACCCAGACCAATGCAGGAAGCTGAAGAAATAAATCTGTGTTTTTGAACTGCTGGCGTGAGCTGTGTTGCCCAGCAAAGTTCATTATTTATTAAACATAATTAGACTTCTAAATAGCTGCTTTCTGTCATGGATAGTGGTTTCAAGAACTAATAAGATATGTTATATGTATGGTGTGATGCTTTACTAGTGGATTAAATTAGCTTGCAGGGAAAAAGTGAAAAAATAAACTCACAAAGTTGACAAAACTGGTCTTTCCCCCCGCTTTTTTTTTTTTAAAAGAAACTCAAGACTTGATCCAAAGTCCACTGAAGTCAATGGGAATCTTTCCATTGGCTTCAATAGGTTTTGGACCAGAACATAAATATTTGCCCTAGTATATTCAAAAACCCGGGAAGCACAAATTTAATTAGTGATACACACAGAAAGTCTGAATTAAGTATTGAACCTTTTAGAAAGAACTAATTAAAAATAAGTGTTTGAATCATGTTTTCTGTATGATAAAATTATGGTAATAAATATCAAAATATTACTTATGTTTTTAATTAAAATTACACCTAATAAAGAAAGCAGTAACATGTACCTAATGGGTTGGCAGAATTTTAGGTATCTATACATGACAGGTCTTCTTGTATATAGGTAACACTACGCCAGACCAACCCAACAGCATCTGTTTCCATTTTTATTGTATTTCACAGGTTGGGGGAGAAGGAAATCCTTTTATTTACTTACTGCTTTTTTCCCCTAACCAGGATGACATAATTAATTACCTGTCTTTTCATCTCTACTTTCTATAGGTGAAAACTTGGCCCTATTGAAGTCAGTGGGAGTTTTGCCATTGACTTCAATAGGGAAGAATTTCACCCCGTGATCCTATGATAATATAATAATACTTAGCTCTCATATAACACTTTTTCAACAGCAGACCTCAAAGAACTTCACAAAGGAGGTAAATATAATTATCCCCATTTCCAGATTGGGAAACTGAGGCAGAGAAGCACCATTGTTCAAAAAGGTTACAGGCACTATGGTTCTAATCCTGCATATATTTATACATGATTGTAATCCCACTACTAATGGGACTAAGTACATATGTAAAGCTAAGCATGTGTGTCATTGCAGAATCAGAGCTTGTATTTGGATACCAGAGAAGAAGGTACCTGATTATGCAGTTTTTACAGTCAATAGGATTTTTGCCTGCATTAAGGTCCCAAGTCAATTCCCAATGTAGTAAATGGAAAAAATCCTAATGACATCCCAAGAGTTGGATCAGAACCTAAGACTCCAGGGATGGATTGCAAGTGGGCACTGAAGGCAACAATTCAAAAAATGACAAACCCACCCTGTCAAGGTTCTTTCCCCACTCTGAACTTTAGGGTACAGATGTGGGGGCCTGCATGAAAACTTCTAAGCTTAACTACCAGCTTAGATCTGCTTTTGCTGCCACCACCCAAATCATTTATGAGTTATTTGGGAAACTCTGTCTTTCCCCCAAAAACCTTTCCCTCCCTGGGTAGCCTTGAGAGACTCCTTCACCAATTCCCTGGTGAACACCGATCCAAACCCCTTGGATCTTAAAACAAGGAAAAATCAATCAGGTTCTTAAAAAGAAGGTTTTTAATTAAAGAAAGAAAGGTAAAAATCATCTCTGTAAAATCAGGATGGAAAATAACTTTACAGGGTAATCAGATTCAAAGAGCCCAGAGGAACCCCCTCTAGCCTTAAGTTCAAAGTTACAGCAAACAGAGATAAACACTCTAGCAAAAGGTACATTTACAAGTTGAGAAAACAAAGATAAAACTAACATGCCTTGTCTGGCTGTTACTTACAAGTTTGAAATATGAGAGACTTGTTCAGAAAGATTTGGAGAGCATGGATTGATGTCTGGTCGCTCTTAGTCCCAAGAGCGAACAACCCCCAAAACAAAGAGCACAAACAAAAGCCTTCCCCCCACCAAGATTTGAAAGTATCTTGTCCCCTTATTGGTCCTTTGGGTCAGGTGTCAGCCAGGTTACCTGAGCTTCTTAACCCTTTACAGGCAAAAGGATTTTGGAGTCTCTGGCCAGGAGGGATTCCACAGTATTGTACACAGGAGGGCTGTTACCCTTCCCTTTATAGTTATGACACACCCACCCTCCAAAAAAACCATTTATGCTTCTTTTTAAATCATTTTTAATTATCAAAGTCAATTTCAGGACAGCACAGCACTGTGGGCCTGATCCTGAACCATTGAAGTGAAGGCGAGCTTTTCTATTGTCTTCATTGGGCACAAGACTGACCCCTTCTTCTTAGCATATGCTCAATGTGCCTCAGGTGGCATGTGACCAGAATTCATCACTGAATTTGGTTCGACGAGTAGATCATTAGCTTCCCCAGCTCGGGCCGGGTACTGATGGGGAATGTGACGTGAACACTGATTAAGGCCCCAGTTCAGCAAAGCACTTAAACATCTGCTTAACTTCAAGAATAAGCTTAAGTCACACTGAAATCATACTTCAAACCTGTGATGTATTGAGGACTCTGTTAGAATTGCAGGCTATCACTTTAACAGGTAGGTAGGTAGGTGTGTGTGTGAGAGAGAGAGAGTTAGTTAGTTAGTTAGGGGTCCTGCTTGCAGGCTAGAGGCTTCTGTAGGAAAGCGTGAAAGCAGAGTCAGTTTGCAAACAGTCAACTAGAGTATATGAGGTGAGTTGGGGCTCTCTGATAGAGGGAGCAGTCTGTTTTGTTTGGCTCTGATTTTGGGTTCTTGTGCATTACCATTCTGAATTCTCAGGGAAAAAAAGTAGTGTTACATTGCAATCTTCCAGCAAAACTATTTTTTTCTATCTACTTCTCTATATGCCATGAAACACAACAATACTAGAAATCAATGAAACTTAATGAAACAGTTAAGTGATTTACATTCTTTGCTGAATCAGGACCTATAGCAGGAATAGGAGCATCTACAATAATACATTAAAAAATGATTTAGCCAAGAAAATTTAGTGAAGAAAATGAGTAGTGGTCTAGATAGAATATGAATGTAAACAGGTGATGGAGTTAAGATTCCTTCAATTCTAATATTTTCAAACATTGTCAGCTATTGACACATAATCCATTTTAACAAGACTCTGATAAATGGCATCATCTTACAGACAGCACATAATGCATTTATTTTGTAGGAGAATCTTGCTTAATAAGTGGTGAGACTTCAAGTATAAATTCATAGTTGTAGATCAAAGTATAACTTTCCTCATAAAATCTAGCAAAGTGAGTCATAGGTAAGGCTATGATTTAGTCACGGGTATTTTTAGTAAAAGTCATGGACAGGTCACGGGCAATAAACAAAAATTCACGTCCCATGACCTGTCCATGACTTGTAGTAAAATACCCCTGACTAAATATTAGTTTGGGGGGGGGGTGCTTCTCTGGGCGGTGTGCCTGGGGAGCTGCTGCTCGGGGGGAGTGCCCAGGGCCGCTGAGCAGCAGTTGCTCTGGCTGCCCTGGGGCTGCCCACCCACCACTACTTCGGCTGCCCCCAGGACTGCTGCTCAGGCTGTTCCCGGGGCCAGCTGCTGCTCGGGCAGTCCCTGAGGCCAACTGCCTAGGGACGCCCAAGCAGCAGTCGGTGTGGCTGGCTCTGGGGCTTCACCAGCAGCAGCCGGTGCAGCTGGCTACGGAGCCACTCCAGCATCGGCCAGTGCGGCTGTCCTCAGGGCTGCCTCAGCAGCTGTCACTGGGGCCAGTTGCTTGGGCAGCCTTGGAGTCAGCCATGCTGGCTGCTGCAAAAGTCATGGAGCCCTAGTCATAGGGTATTTCTGGTTCCCAGCTGGAGGAGCCATGCTCACAGTAGCGCTCCTCGAGCCAACATGCTAAAAATAGTAGCCAAGGTAGCATGGGTAGTTGCTCAGGTAGCTGCCCAAGTACATACCCTCAGGGATCAGACAGGTTTGTACTCAGGGTAGCCAGATGCTCCTGCTGCTTGCCTGGGCTCATGCTACCGTGGCTACATTGTGATTCTTAGTGCGCTAGCTTGGGGAGAGCTAGTGCAAATATGTCTACTTGAGCTGTGAATCACCACTACCCCGACACCAATAGACTACAAAGAAAAAATAAAGACTTGAATGATGCTGCTTGTGTGATACATAGTGATGGAAATAAACAAGAATTGATGAGTCTTAAAATATTAGTGAGGATGCCATTTACTGAAATGGGAGCAAAGTTAGCCCATGTCTAAACAAACAATATTTTATCATGCTTTGAAAAACTAATTTTCTTCAGCACTCAGATATTGTGCTCAACCAAGCAGTAAATGTAGGTGATTTGCAGTTTTTCCACAGGGTAATAATAATTACCCTTTTTGTCTCAGAAATGAGTTGTTAAAATGACTTTTTGCATGAGAAATGGGAAGCAGAGTATTGTTAACTAAGTTCCGCAGAAGCCAATTTTGGAGGGCCAATAACTGGCTTAAAATATAAGTTGCTAAGTGCTGTAAATTAGGGCTGTTGATTAATGGCAGTTAACACATGCGATTAACTCAAAAAATTAACTGTGATTAAAAAAATTAATCGTGATTAATTGCACTGTTAAACAATAGAATACCAATTGAAATGTATTAAATAGTCTGTGTTGTAATAGAAATCAATATATTTGAAAATGTAGAAAAACATCCAAAATATGAAGTGTGCAGTGCTCACTCTATATTATTTTTATTACAAATATTTGCACTGTAAAAATGATAAACAAAAGAAATAGTATTTTTCAGTTCACCTCATACAAGTACTGTAGTGCAATCTCTTTATCGTGAAAATGTAACTTACAAATATAGATTTTTTTGTTGCAAAACTTTAGAGTCTAGAAGTCCACTCAGTCCTACTTCATGTTCAGCCAAACGGTAAGAGAAACAAGTTTGTTTACATTTATGGGAGATAATGCTGCCCACTTCTTAATTAAAATGTCACCTGAAAATGAGAATAGGCATTCACATGGCACTATTGTAGCTGGTGTTGCAAGATATTTGCATGCCAGATGCTCTATAGATTCATATGCCTCTTCATGCTTCGGCCATTGTTCCAGAGGACATGCTTCCATGCTGATGACACTCCTTAAAAAAACAATGTGTTAATTAAATTTGTGACTGAACTCCTTGGGGGAGAATTGTATGTCTCCTATTCTGTTTTACCCACAGTCTGCCATAAAGTTCATGTTATAGCAGTCTCAGATGATAACCCAGCATATGTTTGTTTTAAGAACACTTTCACAGCAGATTTGACAAAACACAAAGAAGATACGAATTTGAGTTTCTAACGATATATACAGCACTCGACCCAAGGTTTAAGAATCTGAAGTACCTTCCAAAATCAGAGAGGGAAGAGGTGTGGAACATGCTTTCAGAAGTCTTAAAGGAGCAACATTCTGATGCGGAAACTACAGAACCCGAACCACCAGAAAAGAAAATCAACCTTCTCTGGTGGCATCTGACTCGGGTGATGAAAATGAACATGTGTCAGTCTGCTCTGCTTTGGATCCTTATCGAGCAGAACCCGTCATCAGCATGGACGCATGTTTTCTGGAACGGTGCTTGAAGCATGAAGGGACATATGAATCTTTAGCGCATCTGGCACATAAATATCTTGAGATGCCAGCTACAACAATGCCATGCGAACGCCTGTTCTCACTTTCAGGTGACACTGTAAACAAGAAGTGGGCAGCATTATCTCCTGCAAATTGCAACCAAACTTGTTTGTCTGAGTGATTGGCTGAAGTAGGACTGAGTGGACTTGTAGGTTCTAAAGTTTTGCATTGTTTTATTTTTGGATGTCGTTATTTTTTGTACATAATTCTACATTTGTAAGTTCAACTGTCATAATAAAGAGATTGCACTAGATTATTTGTATTAGGTGGATTGAAATATACTATTTCTTTTGTTTTTTACAGTGCAAATATTTGTAATAAAAAATAAATATAAAGTGAGCACTATACTCTTTGTATTCTGTGTTGTAATTGAAATCAATATATTTGCAAATGTAGAAAACATCAAAAATATTTAAATAAATGGTATTCTATTATTGTTTAACAGTGTGATTAATTGCGCGGTTAATCTTTTTAATCGCACAATTAATCACCATTTATTTTTTTAATCGCTTGACAGCTCTACTGTAAATACCTTTGTAATATTTCCCAAGGTGGCTGCAGAAATGAGTACAAGCCACCTAAATTGACTGACATATTTCTTGAAGTGTAGATGTAGCTGGATGTCAGAGAGATAAGGTGGGTGAGGTAATATCTTTTATTGGACCAACTTCAGAGTTACTTGAAGTCAAACAGTATCTAATTACAAGTTTTCTTCACTAATTCAATAAGATTGAGGAAGGAGATAGTAAAGCTTCACATCATCTCAAATCACTGATCATTGCCCAATCAGTTCTATTTTAAGTTCCATGACTCATTTATTTTTCTGTGGAGAAAATCATTGACTATAGATATTATCAAGCCACTTATGACATTTGCAAGAAAAGTGTGGTCTAATTGTAGAAGATAAAGTTCTGTAAAAGTTTAATTTCCCTAATATTGCCCTGTACATCAGGGTAAGATTTTATCACCCCAAACAGATGAAGATAATAAAAGAATAGTAAAAAAAGTCTAGAAAGTTAAACATCTTCCATTTTAGATAGACAAGGTAGGTGAGGTAATATCTTTTACTGGATCAACTTCTGATAGTGGAAGGTTCAAGCTACACAGAACTCTTATTTAGGTCTGGGGAAGGAAGAAGAGTTTCCATTTTAGATCCCAATTTGATAACCTGTCATTAGACATAACATAAAGCCTTCCTGTTATCTTTAGCAATATGCTTGAATGATTTTCCCTCTTTTACAAATAGGATTGTCTCCAGTGCAATGCATTACAATGTCTCTAATAATTAGTTAATAATAAATCCACTTAGCCATCTATATAGCATTGCTGGTGTTTGCAAGCCCACTCACAATAGTTAGCTGGTATGAATAGGTGTTTACTACAGTACATTTCCAGCAGTGTGGCCCTTTGTTCTCTTCATGCTGCTTGCCTGCTCTGTTGTGGCTGCTAAATGCTATTACTGTGGTTGATGCTTATATGTCAAACTATTCTTTGATTAAAAGCAATTATATCTCAATACAATACATTTATTTGTAGTTATTATGCATTTCTGTAAACATTTGATGACTAAATGTTTGTCTCCACTGGGGTGATGCCAATTAAGCAGGTTCTCAATATAATAGAAATGTCTGAAATATAATATACTTGTCAATTGCATTTCAGCATGATAAAATCTTGTGAATTATATTTTATATTCGATGCCCAATCATTTTATTATGGTCCTGTATATTATCTCCCATAAGGCTCAACTTGAGATTTTCCCATCATTAGAAATTATTATTATTGTTTGTTAATTAAGGCATTTACAGGAGAGGAATGTGGTGTATTGAGGACAGTGTTGGAACTACAAATTATTACTTTAAGAGTGGGGGTGTTTCATGGTCCTGCTTGCAGGCTAGAGGCTCTGTAGGGAAGCATGCAATCAGAATCAGTCTGGAAAGAACCAGTCTAGAGCAAAGTGGGGTGAGCGATGCCTCTCTGCCTTAGGGAGCAGCCTGCCTTCTCTCTTTCTGTTTTTGTTTACTGTGTTTTATTGTTCTGGAGCCTAAAAATAAAAGCAGTGTTACATTGCAACCTTCCAACAAGAGTATTTGTTTTTTATCTAACTTCTCTGTGTGTCTGCTGTGACCATAATAGCTCACAGTACCTCATGCTACCATCCGTACGTGTTCTAGGCACTGAGCCTGTATCCTGCCTCTTGGAGTGCCTCTTTTCCATGGGACAAGCTGCCAGGGCTGGATTAATACATAGGCACTATAGGTCCATGCTCCTGGACTCACATAAACATCTGAGCTTTAATTTAAAAATAGTAAGTTTCTAACTCAGAGTTGCACAGAAATGGGTGGGAAAAAGCTCAAGATGTTCCTTAACAATTCCGAGGAAAATCAGAGGCTTCTTCTCTCCAGCATTTAATCTAGTATCTATCATAAGCTCTACTTTTAATGATAAACAAAGAAACTTCATCTGGGGCAGGCTGTTGCTACTGCAGAAAATTCCCAGCTCTACTGGTGACCTAGTGGTGAAAACCTGTCTCAGCACATAACCAGTCCTCTGAACCAATAAGACCTCTTGTTTCTTATTCAAGTGAGTTTGCTTCCCAAGCACTTGCTTCTGTCCATCTAATTCTACCAACAGTGCATACGTTCGTAAAGGCAAGGTTTTCTCATTAGTGTTCAGCTTTTTGCATGCCTTACCTTGGTTTGGTAACAGCATCGTAAAAATATATTTTACCCATATTGTTCCTCCTAGAAGTTGAGAATCTTCTGAGACTTCATGTTGCTAATCACCAAGGGGATTTCAGTGGGGTTCACTGCTGCTGGAAAGTGAGTTATGCTCTATGCTTCAAGATGATTCTGACAGGGAAATCTTGTTTTGAACATCTGTGGAAGTGTTAGAACACACTGTTTCTGCTCCCCCAAAGAGCAAAAATAATGAAGGACAAAATTATTTTATAAACGAAGATATTCACATAAATTCAAGATTCCCCGGAGAGCTATTGATTTGCTGACACCTATGCTTCATGGCTTATGAAACATTTGTGAAGACTAAAAAAAAAATCACAGTGAAAATTAACAGCATGTGCTGCAGGCAGTGCAAGAGCTGTATCTTTCTATTATTTCTATTTCCCCTCTGATATGCTCCTGTTGTGCAGAAGGCTTTGTAATGAAACAAAGAATCCAAAGTTTGAGTGACATATCTCCTATCATTTTTTATCTATTATTTTGAGACCCGTTATCTTGAGGGAAAAGAACACATAATGTGTTGCATATAGTAAACATCATCATGTACCTTTTTTAGACTGTTTCAGTGACACAGTGTCTATTCCAATGGGGAAAATAGTTTAAATGCAATGTTGAGACTGAGATATCAAAAGCTTAACAATGAGGAAATGCAGAGTTAAGAGTGGAAGTTCAACCTTAATTCTGCCCTTCTTGTGATCATCCTTTAACATATGATTTTGCTTAAAACAACTGGAAATCATAGCGCTGGGTGAACTATTCCTGTTTTTCCCCTTTGGAATTTGCTTGCTTTTAAGTTCATTTGCAAAACTGGGGCAGTTGTTGGATCAATAGTTGGAAACCTTGGACTCATTGGAACTGGAACAGATCTTTGTTCCACTTTATATGCAAAGTTGAAGACACAGAAATGGCTGCTTCCATTCCCATGTGCCCTGATTTATCATTATATGTATTTTTGGGGGTTGGGTCAACCCAAATTGAAATATTGTGGTTTGTTGAACCAAATTGAAATATTTCATTTTGGCTTGGTTTAATGTTGTTGATAAATTGTATAGTCAATTGCTTAACCACGCTTTGATTCATTATGAGATATATTCAAGAGGCCAAATAATCAATGTCAGCCAGATTTATTGTTCTAAGCTAATAATAATACAGTATAGGAAACAGGTCCCCTATGATACCAGTCTCCGAGAAGCTGTATTGTCAGCAATGTTACATTCACCTTATGCAGAAGGTGTGCTCCAAAAGTACACATTTCAGCTGGTATTATTTATATGGTTATTTTACAAGTTACACATCTTTTCACACATCACTAAAATCCAACCTATCAGTTGTTCCCAGTTCCTTAACTTTTTCTATTCCTTCTATCTTTGTTTTGGATACTAGCATTCCAGGTACTGGTCTGTGAAGGTACTTCCCTAGCTTATATTAAGACATAGAATGAATGTAACTTGATTTTGACAAGTTTCCTATCTGCTTATGCCAAATGCTTACTTCAGCAAATGCAAGGAGTTATGGGACACTTAGCATAAGTGAACATGATAATGGTATAGGTCATTTTAGGCTACATCACTGTTACAATATTTGTGCTTGATGTTATTTTGTGCTTAATGCGATATATATATTGCAGATAATACACATTAATATATATAAAAATGCATGCTAGCCAACATATAGTAATCAACAACATTAATCTGTGTTTGAGCTGCTGCAGTGCCTCATGGGACTTGCAGTTCAAATAACTCATGCCTGCATTCTCCTCTGGGAGCTAGACTCCCTAGTGGACCACATGTCCCATAATGTACGCATGGTCACATGAGTCCCATGATGCATGCAGCAGTTCAACCAGAGGGGAGACTGCTGTGCTTAAAGCTTTGGAAAGTCCTATCTATAATTTGAAAAAATTAATCTGATTAATGTCAAGCTAAGGGTATAGCCACAACATGGAATCTGGAAAAATGAGACATTGTTTTCTGAATAGATTTTTTCTTCTGTGAACAGGCTTTGAGAACACAACATGTCCTATTGGAAGAAACCACAATTTGGTGGTTTGTGTAGTATGATAAATGTGAGGTATACAATACTGAAGAAAGCATATAAGTCTTACTGTCAAGATTCAAAAAATACTGTTCTAACTCATGTTATTGAAAATATTACACAGTACATGGTATAATGAAGGTGGCTGAAATTCAAGTAACAGTATCTTTGAATTCAGGATTCAATTTGGGAGGAATATATATGATGGATCCCCAAGCATATTTACATATACATTACATACATGTGTATAGGTATGTGTATAAATGTATTTGTGTTTATGTGCTCTAAAAGGCTTCCAGTTCACTTTCCCCCCCTCTTTCTCAGGCCCCCACCTACATTGCTCACATACACACACACAGAAAGACAGATAGAAGAAGTCAGGAAAGTGAGGGGCAAAAGCGGGGCTCGGATACACTCAATGAGGCCCCTTCTGCTACGGACAGTCCCAGACCCTCCAGCCTTGTCCCTGAGGGCTCGTAGAAGGCGCTGCTCCAGCATGGGGAGTTTCTGGGTATCCACAAGGCCAAGGTCTGCAGGTGAGACTGTTTGTCTAAAGCAATTCTCATAGCCATTTTTATCATCATCTCTTTCTCAGGGGGTGTATACATCCACAAGCAGGCTCTGGCAGGAAACACTATTGCTTTCTATTCCCACACGTAACACTTTTGGGCCCGCTTATCTCTGCACTTCTTTATCCAGTTGGAGTGGCTGCAAGCCAGCCTGGCCGGTCAAAGCCAGTTCACTACTAGCTCCACCCCGACCATTCTGTAATAACAGGCCAAGGTAACTTGCGGTCAGCCCCAACAGAAAGGGACAGTAAGATTCAGGGATCTGGGGAACAGAGAGATTAAAATTATAGACAACAGACAAAAAATGATGGAAAGGAAAACGTGAGCTAGAAAGAGAGGTGGGCAAAGAAATTAAAAAAAAAAACAGTGGGAGAACATAAGGAAGACAAAGAAATGGAAGCAGAAAATGACATTATTAAAATTAGAATCAGAAATGTAGGACTGGAAAGAACCTCGATAGGTCATCTAGTCTAGGCCCCTGCACTGAGGCAAGACTAAGTATTATCTAGATTCTAGACCTAACAGATGTTGCCTAACCAGTTCTTAAAAACCTCCACTAACAGAGATTCCACAACCGTCCTGGGTAATTTGTTCAGTGCTTAACTACCCTGACAGTTAGGATTTTTTTTTCAAATGTCTAACCTAAATCTCCCTTGCTGCAATTTAAGTCAATTATTTCTTGTCCTGTCTAGTGGATAAGAGAACAATTTATCTCCCTCCTCTTCATAACAACCTTTTCTGTACCTGAACACTGTTATGTCCCTGCTCAGTCTTCTCTTCTCCAGACTAAACAAACCCAGTTTTTTCAATCTTTCCTTTAGGTCATGTTTTCTAGCCCTTTAATATTTTTTGTTGTTCTCCTCTGGAATTCCTTCAATTTGTCCACATCTTTCCCAAAGTGTGGTGCCGAGAACTGGACACAATACTCCAGTTGAGGACTTATCAGTGTGGAGTAGAATGGAAGAATTACTTCTTGTGTCTTGCTTACAACACTCCTGGCTAATACATCCCAGAATAATATTTGTTGGGGGGTTTTTTTGCTACAGTATTACATTGTTGACTTATATTTGGTTTGTGATCTATTATAACCCCACTTCATTTTCTGCTGTACTCCTTCCTTGGCAGTCATTTCCCATTTTGTATTTATTCAATTGATTATTCCTTCCTAAGTAGAACTTTGCATTCTTATTGAATTTCATCCTGTTTATTTTAACCATTTCTCCAGTTTGCCAAAATCATTTTGAATTCTAATCCTGTCCTCCAAAGCACTTGTAATCCCGCCCAGTTTGGTATCATCCATAAACTTTATAAGTGTACTCTCTATGCCATTATCCAAATTATTTATGAAATTATTAAATAGGACCAGACCCAGGACAGATCTCTGTGGGACCCCACTTGATATGCCCATCCAGCTTGATTGTGAACCACTGAAAATTACTCTCTGAGTATGGTTTTCTAACCAGTTGTGCACCTAACCTTATAATTGGTTCATGTAGGATATATTTCCCTAATTTGTTTATGAGAAGGTCATGTGAAACAGTATCAAAAGCCTTACTAAAGTCAAGATATATCAGAACTACTGCTTCCTCCCTGTCCACAAGGATTGTTTCTGGGTCAAAGAAAGTTATTAGGTTGGTTTGACAAGATTTGTTCTTGACAAATCCACATTGACTGTTACTTATCACGTTATTATCGTGTAGGTGCTTACAAATTGATTGTTTGTTAATTTTCTCCATTATCTTTCCAGGTAGCAAAGTTAAGATAAGTGGACTGTAATTCCCCAGGTTGTCCTTAGTTACTATATTTGTCCTTTTCCAGTCTTCTGGGATTTTTCCTGTCCTCCACGCATTCTCAAAGATAATTGCTAATGGCTCAGAGATCTCTTCAGCCATTTCCTTAAGTATTCTAGGATGTATTTTGTCAGGCCCTGCCAATTTGAAGACATCTAACTTATCTAAGTAATTCTTAACTTGTTCTTTCCCTTCTTTTAGCCCTGGATCCTACCCCATTTACTATGGTGTTCTCTTTATTAGTTGTCCAATCACTGCCAACTTGTATCATGTTTTATTTATTTCATTTTCAAAATCTTTTGCAATATATCCCTGACAAAATAGAGGAAGTCCATTTAAGCCCACAATACTTGTGGTGGTAGTCTAAAAGAGATCCTGATATTAATTACAGCCAGACATAGTGAGGGAAAGAATTTCTGTGAGACAGGAATGGGAGATGGTACTGATCCAGCAGAAATAATTATGTGCCATGCAGGTCAACAAACTGTCCAGAAGATGGAGATACTATCCTTCTGGCACTTATTGGCTATTGGAGAATTTTATGCTACAACAGACTCCTGCTAATTCCACGCATCTTGGAAAATATTTTTGCATTTGTCTGTTACATATATACTAGATTACTTTATAATCTTTCTTCCCAATGCATAACTTTCTTAATTTCTCATTTCTGAAGGGTAATGTAGAAGAGTCTACTTAGTCCACCCAACCAGGAGAGCCACCTCCACTCCACTCTGACTCTATGCAGTGAGTTACTGTACTGCCTGCAGAAAAAAGGTAAATGATAGAGTTGGTCCAAAAATATTTTTTCCTACTGGAATTTGACTTTTTATCTATGAAAGAAAAAAAATGGATTTTGATTATTTGGTTTTTCAATGAAAAATTGAAATTTTCCATGGAAAGTTAATACTTTCTGTGAAAAATTCCTTTTAATTGAAACCCTAATTTCCCACTGAAAAATCAGTTTTGATGGAAAAATTTTGACCAATCCTAGGAAAATACACACTTTTGAGGATTATTTTACAAGGTATGGCAGTCTGATTTGTGATTTTCCTTCTTTATTCCTATTTTTAGAGCTCACAGATCCAAGGATTTTCTCTTGTCTTTGGCATACGTAGCTCTCTCAGTCTGAAGCTCAAATGTCAGCAGTAGTATATGATAAAGAGCCAAAGGAAAGAACACAGCAAAATATTCGTGCAGTAAATTACAATTATGATATTCCTTCCTTCAGTGTGAATAACTTTTTCTGTAACCTCAGTTTCACAATTCCTTACTTCTGAGGTAAATAATTTTCAGCAATAAAAAGGTAAGGCACCAAATATGTGGAGAATGAAGATAACTTTGGGACAAAAATGAGGAACATCTGAGATGAACAAGTATATGGACTTCTTCATCTGTGCTGTTCTTCTCAAATATATTGTCTTCTTAGAAATGAAAACCAGACTTACTAAGAAGATTGCAGTGATGTAGCTGTCAAAATTAAGTCTCCTGACATATCTTTTTTCCATTAATTGAGAAAATGTAATTAAACAGGCACTAGAATGGGAGAATCCTGTCACTAATGAGTGCTTTCATTTTTGGTTTGTAGTTTCTCTTTTATTCTAGAAAGCCTTCATTTTTTCTGATCAATGCTGGGTCAAATTAATTGACCAGAACAATTTTGAAATCTGCCCAAGGCATCACAGAACTTAAATGCTGTAGATTGTGCTGACTGTCCTAACGTATAACAGTCAAAAGTGAAATTATAAAGTATAATGGGAATGTTATGCAAATTGACAAAGGCAATAGCACTAATGCATACATAGTAACAAAGGCCTGCATTGTCTCTGTTCTACAACAATAGGCTCAACTGGAAACATATTTTGCTGTGTATGAAATTTTATCTATCAGCATGGGGAGCTGTCTTACCACAGAAAGTGGTCCCGCACCTTAGGCCCTGATGCAGCAAGGTACATAAAAACTAACTTTAAACATGTTGTGATGTCTATGTGAGACTACTATACACATGCATCCTGCTAAACTGGGTTCTTTTGTAGCAGATTCCACAATGAATAAATAAATCTGCGCGGGACTACCAAAGGTAAATAGTTTGAAGAGGAAAAGCACAAAGCATTAAATGTAAAGTGCAAAATAGCATTATAATTAAGGGTCAGATTTAGTGTCATCGAGTTCATGGCAATTTGATTAAAATACTAACAATGCTAACAATGCTTTGAGCTCATTTTAAATTAGTATTTTTCTCTGTGCTTCGATTATTTTGAGCTGTGAGCATTCAGTAATACACTGGAAAGAATGCTATAAGCTTAGATCCTGCATAAGCTTAAGCACATGCTTAATTTTACTTATACAAATAGTACTACTAATGTCCAAGTTCAGCAGCTGCATCAATGTTTGTAAGATCAAGTCCTTAAACTTTAAGTGCTTCAGGGCAGGGGTCTATAACTTCTTTTGTGTTTGTACAGCACCTAGATCACTGCTGATGCCACCAGAAAGTCACAGAAACATATCATAATAACTGTCTTGAGTACTGATAATGTTGCCACATAGTCTTGAAATGTCTTATTATTGGCCTCTACATCTTTTAATGGAAAGTTAGCAACAAAAGATGGGTTTTGCCTGATTCTGAACCAACTTGAACATTTTGGATTCAAAAGTCTGAATGCCAAGGTTTTTGGGTGAGTACTTTGTTTAGCAGGAACTATGAACAATAGAGTGGGCAAACAGATAAAATATATAGTGAAAAATTAGTGGATCAAATTAAATCATCCTTGAAAAAGAATGGGTTTTAAATTACTGTGACTCAAACTAGTTTTGCAGAACCCACAAAAACGCTGACAAGTTCCCCAAAGCTGGAATTTAACCTTGTCCATCCCTAATAGCAGCTCTTTAAAAGTTATACTGTACGTACTTCCTTACGACTCCCATGTGCCCTAATTTCACTCATGCTTTTCAGATTTTTCCAGAATTCTTTAATTGCAGAACATGGCATTTTTTAAAATTAATTAGTTCCTGTAACTAACCTGCTCCAGAAAATATAGATGGAATTGGTAACCATTATTTCTTTGCTTGCAAGAAACAGTTTCCAATAATCATTGGTACTAGTACTTTTCTGTACAAATCTCACTTGGATTTCCACATAGTCTGGAAGATAGTCATTAGTATTATGACAATGACACAGCTACTGTGGTACACTGTTTAAAAGCTAAACCGATTAATGTTGTACTGCCATTAAAAAAACAGCCTGATTTTGGGGATGGTTCTGACATGTGTCCAGATCCTTAACTGGTATATATCATTGATTTCAATTGAGCTATGGCAATTTAAACCAGCGGAGGATCTGGGTCACATGACAGTAGCTACTCTCCATTTTTTAACTTTAAAACATAACATTAGCCTTTAAGTTTTGCTTTGAAATCACTAGTTTGCGAAAATTATTTTTTCTTTTTATTTTCAGGTAAAGTTGTCTTTTTGGATGGATCATTAAAAGCCTTAAATGGGTAGCACTTACCAGGACATATGAAATAAATAAAATGTTTTTAAACAAAACTATGGTTTTCAAAAGGGTGGCATTCAAAGAAGTGCTTTCTCTTACTTCTCTATACCTACTGCCTCCTCCAAGTACTTGCTTGCTACTCATAAGAATGTGTCAAGAATAGGTAACATTTTGTTACTCAAACATTTCTTCTGGCAATTACTGCCTCAAATATTACAATTCCCAATCTGGCGCCTTCTCAGAGATCTGGAATCTTTATTAAACCCAATCAGGACAGTATATCGCTAGTTCTGAGAGCTGTTTTTGCATCTTTGTAACAAATCTCTGTATTAAAACTCAAGGATCTTGAGTAGAGGCATAAGACAATAGATTTAATTTTTCAATTTTTTTGTTTTATGTTTTTTAGATAAAAACCCATCAAAGTAACAGGAGATGCTACATCCTTTATGCAGACCTCTGAACTATCTTGTCAGAAGTGCCTGTAATTAAAAAAATATGAAGAACTATTGAAAAAAGAAAATAATTATGCACAAAAATAATAAATCAAGTGTCCTTGATTACACAGGTCCCTGGTGTCTTTTTCACATGCTGCAGGCTCTGCATTATTCATCAAGAAGCCAAGAATCTTAGGGGACTGCTTACATAATAGCTCTTTTAATTATTACTTTATTAGTTTAACTAAACATTGATGTTTCTGTATGTCCAAGGCTGTACTTCAGTGGTTAATTGATTAGCCTACACAACTGTGGGAATCTTAACCTATTTTATAACATTTCATTAGGCAGTGAGGGTTGGAAAAAGATGCTGCTAAATTAGAATTCTTTTAAAAATAAAAATTAAAAATAAAAGTATTTTTTTTCATTTGGTACAATTTAGGACCTACTTCTGCTCCCAGTGGAATGAATGGCAAAACTCCCACTAATTCCAATGGTGCAATATGAGAGCCATAGTAAGTAATGGTAAGGGAGTTATATGAAGTCTAATAGTGCTGAAAGAATAATTAAAAATATACATATCTCACACTTGCAGCTTCCTCAGATATGTGAATTAGTGTATCTCTTGCTCCCTTCGAAGCCTCTGTTCCCAGGATATTGGCTCCATCTACATTCCTAAACACTGCAGAACATGTTCTCTCTCCCTTTTCCAAGCCATTCACTCTCTCAAATTTCTTAAATCCCTTCAGAAATGGAAAGGGGCAAATTATCTTCTCACTTAACTGGGGCTGTATTGGTGGAAGTGAGAGAAGATTCCTTCTGTTGCTTATGAACTTAGGAACTATTATAAGCCTCAGAAAAATGTGTTTTAATTATATCAGTTATGGTCTCACCCACACCTAGGAGAATAGGAGAGCAGATAGACACATATGAAACAGAGCTGAGGTAAAAAAAATGGGTGTTTGGAAATACTGAAAATGACATGCTTAGAGAAAAAAACTGTGTTCAGTGTCACTGATAAAGGGCTAAAGGAAAGGTTGTGGTGGGAGCCTGATTTGGGTTTATAAAAAACAATAGACATTTGCAGAACCTCACAAGCCAGAAAGATACAAATAGAGATCACATTTGGGCCACATGCTGACAAGTTCATACCGGCTCTTACATAACATTTTTCAAAGCAGTATGGGTAGAGACCAGCCACCTGAGAGCAGAGCAAAGCCTACATACCAATAGTTCACACAGAGAAACCGAGAAACTGCATATACTGTGGTAAAACACACCCACCCAGAGGACTTGGAGTATCATATAACAAATGTGGAAAATTATATCACTACTCTTCTATGTGCAGAGCAACAAACTTACCCACAACACAAAGCCACAAATCTCTGGCTGAACAAGAATGTAAGCAATCTCTTCTTGTAAATACAGTCCCACAAGGTAATAGAAATGGAATTGTTATTCTGCAAACTTTCATATTCCACCGTGTGTATAAGGAACGTATCTATAAAGTTCAAGCTTGACACTGCAGCTGAAGCTAATGTTATACCAATACACCTGCTGAAAAATATTCCAGGTCCCATCCAGATAAAGCAGTCTGATGATGCACGTATGGCATAAGGCAGTTGCAGAATAGACTCTGAAGGAGAAGTCACCCTAACAGCAGCAATGACCAAGGACAAGGACAATTTTCAGTTCTGTGTCACTAAGGCATCTACAAGACCAAGCAGAGAAGCTTGCACGCAGCTAAACCGAATATGCAGAATAGGATGCTGCACACCCAACATTAAAGAAGAATTGTTTGCACAATACCCAGAAGTCTTCAGGGGACTAGGAAAGTTCTGTGGAAAGCATCACATATATACGGACCCAGCAGTCTGCAGTGACAGACAGACTCAGAGATTCACACAGAACATGATCCGATACTGAAGAAAGGGATGCCAAGGGCTCAAGGAGAGAATATCAAGTTCAACCCAGATAAAATCCAGTTCATGGTAACAGAAATCAAATACACAGGACACATTATCCCATCACAAGGAATTAAGCCAGATGACAGTAAGGTTGAAGCCATAGCTAACATGACATTCCCACAGGACAAAAAAAAGTATTACAGAGGATCCTGGGAATGATTAGATTGCTTGAATGATATGGCCCAGGTGATGTATCTTTGATTGCTCCACAGAGACAATTGTTATGTGAGAACATAACTTGGCAACGGTCAAAGGAACATGACGAGGCACTGCAACAAATAAAGACAGTGCTCTGGAATGCACCAGTACTCAGATTCTATGATCCCAACAAGCTAGTCATTATTCAAGCAGACACATCCCAAGATGGTTAAGGAACTTGTCTGCTGCAAGGCGGAGGCCCTGTTTCATATCCATCATGAGCCCTAGCAGAGACAGAGCAAAATTGTGTTTTAATTGACTATTGTGTTTGCAACAAAGAAATTTCATCATTATGACCACCCTGCACCGTTAAGCGAGGGGAGGAGGTGTTTGGCTGGCTAGCCAAATGAAGGGAACAGTGCTTTATGGCTGGTGGGGCAGGGGAAAGATGAAAACTGCTGCAAAAAGGGTCAGCATGGTTGCTGACTCATCCCCTGGGAATGCAGGGCTTAAAAGGGGCAATTCTGCACCTGAAGCCTCTCTTTTACAGGTTGAGGTACAGTCTTATCATAAACCACTGGAGGCAGTATCCTTAAAGCCTTTCAGAAAAGCACCTGCAAGGCTACAACACATGCTACTTTAGTTACCAAAATATGATTGTGTCACATATACGCCTGGTCACATATACCACTGGTAAAGAAATATTAATTGCTGATACGTTATCGAAAGATGCAGTGGAACATACTACAGACCCAGAGGATGTAAAAACTGATGAAAATTTTGGTTTGTGTATGTAGCTGAGGCTGTCTTCACATTCAGCATAGATTTGTTAAGCAAACTGAAGGAGGATCTTGTAATGCAAGCTTCAAACAGTATCGTATATGAGGGCTGGCCATGTAAAAGAAGACAAGCGAATCCCAGGCTTCAGCCATGTTGAGCAGTGAAGAACACTATTTCATTAGAACACAAGTTTGGCAACTGGCAAGGATAGTGACTACACATCTGGAGCCACAGTCATATCACACTGAGACACCCTGAAAGATAAAGGTACGGACATAATAAAAGGCACCTAAGACCTGACCATACAATGCCAACAACAGATACGCAACAGACATCTAAAACAGAAGAATCACTTGAGCAGCAAGTGGTACCTGTACCAGAAAACCAGTAATCAGAATTGACACCAAAAGCTTCGGAGACACAGGCTGTATCGGAAGCGGACGTCAGGTGCACGTGCCAATAAGATACAGAGAGTTGTATAAAACTTTTACAAGGAACTACATACAGAAGCATGGTAAAGACTGAACTGCAACGAGTTCAGTGTTAACAACTTCTGACTCACACAGATGAAGATTAAACTGCAAGCGGAAAGCATTGTAGTAATAGTTTTCTCATGCCTCATGATGAGGACATTGCTTGTTTGATTATTGAGAGGGATTTTGAGAACAAGGAAAGGGAGGTATAGTTGTATTGTGGTACTGTCTCCTTGAAATTAATCATGCGTACTCACCAGAGGGGCTCCCATTGTGAGGGTTCTCTCACGTGATGCATGCACAGTCAGGGTCTGCATGCTCAGAGACATCTTGTTATGTATCTAATAAAGAGAGTTGTGGATTAAACTTTATATCCCTGCACTCATGCTGAGTTCCTGAAGTACAGAGACTGCAGCACACTCAGAAGGAAGAATCCACAAAAGAATCTCATGGCTAGCTGGAAGTAACAGCTCTTATCAACTAGTCCCCAAGAAGATACTGAACAGGGCAGCTACCTAATGCACCTGAAAGCCCTAAGAAGTCAAGGGAGAGAGTCAGGAGGAATGAAGCAGTCTGTCCATTGCTTATTATGGTGATAGGTGTGGTATAAAAACAGATATATAATTTAGATAGATTAGAAGACATCTAAGGTAAAGTCAGGGAGGCTCCTCGGGCCATGCATGCCGGAGTCAGCTGGTTGAGAGGGCTTAGGAAAGTCAGATGATGTGGCAGACTAGAGCTGTGCAAACTCAGTGATTGACCTTGTGTAACCCAATTTTGAATACTAATTTTGGACTTAAACAATGTAAGTTTAAACATTTGTTTTGTGAAAATCCATATTCCGCTTTACAAAGCTGCACAGGGAAAAAATCCAGTGAAAAAATATGGTGAGAAACAGAGAGTGCAGAAATAAATATATAGAGTGTGTGGAAATGAGCAGACAGAGGGACAGAGAAAAATTCTGTTCTTGGAAAAAATAGAGTCATTGTATTAAGCATATGCAAGCCACACACTTTTTTTAGCCTAGCTGTGTGGTGGTGTTATATCCCTAAACACTTAGCTACAAACATTTTATAAAAAAAAACATAACAAAACCTGGTTATAACTTCCGTAGTCTCCCCCTCTCTAGCCCTGATGCTAGCCATCATGTCCTGCTTAAGTCTATTCAAAACACTGGTGCCAAGAGCATCTTCCCGATTTCTCACTCAGACCAGATCACTCCCCTATTCTTTGTGTTCCTTCACTGCCTTTCCTCTACTGCACCAAACACTCCTGGTCTTTGCCTTTAAGGACCTTCACCATGGAGCCTCACTCAATCTATCAGATCTGTTAGTTCTTATAATACATGAGTTCTATCAAACTGTAATAGGATTCTATAGAAAAAAAGTCTATTGGATTTACTAGAGCACATTACATTTTCTATTGGTGCTTTGAATCATTCTATAGCATTGTATAACAGGGATTTTTTAAAATTAAATTCTATGAGAATTTGAACAAAAATCAACAGAAAATGTTATTTTAATTCAGTTCTACAGGAGTGTTTTTGAACATGGCCCCTGGGTCTTATGCCATGGCCTGAAGATCCATATTTGGGAACATTGTATAGAGATAACAGGATCACATTGCCTCTTCTCTAGTGAGCAACGAGGCTCATATACTGAAGGTTAAAATATAAATCACACCCATAAGCAAATAGCTGAAGAAATGTCTATATTTAATTTAGAGTGTCAGGTCCTGAAATGGCTCCTTCATTTCTGCATTGCCTCATCAGCTCCCAGTAAGGCCCTAGTCCTGCAAATATTTACATATCTGTTTGACTTGAAACATGTGGATTGTCCCATTTACATCAATAGGACTGATCTACTGCATGAAGTTAAGCACGTGGTTAAGCATTTACAGGACTGGGGCCTTAACAAATAACAACAAGAAGCAGCAGCAATTATATGGAACAAAACTGAATTTGAAAGCTTAGATAACAGTTGTAATTGATTGGACTGCAGAATAGCCCTCCGTAGCCATTGCAAGCTAAGTACACTACACATGCTTTGTTTTAAATCTCATTAGACTGACAGTCATGCCATACTGGTGACTAAAGGAAGCTAAATGTAGTTATAATGGGACCTGATAATTCTCACTTCCAAAGATGTTTTATTAAATTCTGAAACAGCTTGCATTAAACTAAACAATGAGGGACTTAATTACTTCAAAGCCTGTTGATTCATTACGAGACAATAGCTTTTTAATACCATATTCAGCAGCTGACTCATCTAAGGGCTCAGCTGGTGCTTTACATAACACAGGATGCTGTGATTGAGACACACTACATAAATCATGTACCACTGAATCTATAAAAATGCATTTGTTATTGTAAATAGATAGCACTAACTTACATGAAGAAAATCAAAATCAAACCCAATATCAGTTTCCTATTCACACATAACAAAACACTGCATACAAAATTATTTGGTCTTTTATTGCTTATGAATTTCCTTGCTACTTTTTATATCAGTGTCTCTCTCCCATCTCCAGCATCCCTGATAAACAAACAGCTGTGCAGGTTGAGAGTTTTCACTTAAGAAATTAGAACTAAGATTCTAATGTTTCAGTCTGTGCCATACTAATTAGTCCTAGAAGCAAAGAAAATAAAGTTATTCTCCTTATCCATCATTATGCTACCTCATCCATATTAAAATCACACAATATTACACTCAAGGAATATTTTGCTGTAGCAAAAACTAACATAAGCAATAAAGTTCAATGACTCTTCTTTTCTGCTATGCCCTGGCATATCAGCACACACGGCAGTATTCCATGCATACTGTTATTTAACATTTGTATAGAGGTGTGCCTGGTTCTTTACTAGAAAACAAAAATCCCTTACAAATGTATATGAAAGTCTGAGAATGGAAGTTATTTCTGTTTCATTTTCATTTCTTAGGTTATGTGGTTCAGCTGACTCCTATACAAAACTCTTCGGCATTTCCTATCTATATTTCAACATGAGACTGTTAGGATGGTCTTGTTGTTAGGGCCGTGGCCCAGATTAAATTAGGTCTGGCTTTAGTCCTTGGCTGTGCCACAAACTTCCTTTGTGAATTTAAGCAAATCTCTTAATTTCTTTGTGCCTCAGTTCCCCATCAGTTAAACATGTATAATGACATTAACTCTTCATATCTTCTTAGATAATAAGCACTTTCGAAATGGGACTGTCTTTTAATATGCCTAGCACAATAAGACCCTGATCTTGGCTGGAGTCTCCAAGAGCTAAAGTAATACAAATAAGTGATAACACAATTAGAACACACAATATTCTAGAACAGCCTGGTTCAAGTAATACTGCCAATGTATTTACAATTATCTATATTAAATTAAATTCTACCATTGCTAGCAGACCTAAGAAGCCATACATTCTGTCTGTTTGATTCTGGGAAATGCAGATTGAGAATGAGGGAGGAGATACAGTGTGCAATTAAGTTTGAGTGTGCAATTAAGTTCTCCTTTTTTTTCTTTAAAGTGACAAATACATTTTCTGTGGCAATATAGTCATCTTAAGACCATAGGTTTCAGAGTGGTAGCCGTGTTAGTCTGTATCAGCAAAAAGAACGAGGAGTACTTGTGGCACCTTAGAGACTAACAAATTTATTTGAGCATAAGCTTTCGTGGGCTAAAACCCACTTCATCGGATGTATGCCATCATGTGCCAGCAATGCCCCTCTGCCATGTACATTGGCCAAACCAGACAGTCTCTATGCAAAAGAATAAATGGACACAAATCAGACGTCAAGAATTATAACATTCAAAAACCAGTCAGAGAACACTTCAGCCTCACTGGTCACTCAATTACAGATCTCAAAGTCGCAATACTCCAACAAAAAAACTTCAAAAACAGACTCCAATGAGAAACTGCAGAATTGGAATTAATTTGCAAACTAGACAGCATTAAATTAGGCTTGAATAAAGACTGGGAGTGGATGCATCATTACACAAAGTAAAACTGTTTTCCCCATGCTAATTTTTCCCCCCTACTGTTACTCACACCTTCTTGTCAATGGTTGGAAATGGGCCATCCTGATTATCACCACAAAAGTTTTTTTTAGTTCTGCTGATAATAGCTCACCTTAATTAATTACCCTCATTACAGTTGGTATGGCAACACCCATTTTTTCATGTTCTCCGTGTATATATATTTTCCTACTGTATCTTCCACTGCATGCATCCGATGAAGTGGGCTTTAGCCCACGAAAGCTTATGCTCAAATAAATGTGTTAGTCTCTAAGGTGCCACAAGTACTCCTCGTTCTTTTTTCTTAAGACCATAATGGCTCCTTAAAAGACTCTGGGAGGTGCACCAGTGGTGAAATCATATATTTATAATGTATAAAGTTGTCAGAATTCCCTTTTACACTCCACTATTTCAGGAACTAATCAAATGGAATAAAAATGCATTCCAAGACTAAAGATGTGACAAATCCACCTGGTTCTCAGGTGGGACTATTGTTGGATACTAAATACCACACCTAAAATATCAATGGATATAAAATTTAAATTCCAGGCCAGGTTCTGTTAGCCTTAATCACCTTGAGTAGTAGCTTACTCCACAAGGAATCACATTGATTCCAGAAAGACCACCTACTTAGTAACCAACTATTCAATGTGAGTAGGGGTAGCAGAATCAAACCTTCAAAGATTGAAACAAAAAAATCAAAGTTATTCCGTTGACCCTATGAAATGCCAAATCAGTCAAACTACTCTTCTGAGTGCTTCAGATACAGTGGGTAATTTTTATAAGTGCCTAAGTGCCTTAGGTATTTAGTAGCCAAAGCCATTAAAAGTCAATGGGATCCTAAATACCTCTGTCACTTTTGAAAATGTCATTAGGCTCCAGTCATGTAGATGCTTTTGGAAATTGTACCATGAATCAATAAAACTACTTTTATTGGTAGTGGTTTAGAGGCTAAAACTAAGCCATACTGTATATACAAACTAAATTCTCTGCATCAGTTCATATAATGCAATGTACATTATGAGACAGATTATATCAGTACAGTGTGTGACAGACCATGCCACCACTAAAATGAGAAAACCCAAGATGCAGAGCTATTAAAGGTTTAATACCTAAAGGTATTTTACTTATATTCAGACTGTTAAGGTTCAATTCTTTTATTGATAAGATGTCAGATAACCCAGGGTCAATCCATTTATTAATCAAAGATATATCAGGGAGGCTCACACATTACTAGTCTCTGGGGAACAGCTTTGCAGCAATCATGTCTTACATCTCAAGTCTGTGTCTGTCCCCAAAGTGATGACAAAAATGGGCTGTTTTTATACCCTGCTTCTTTACAATGGACAGAAGATTCCCCCAAATTCCACTGTACTACCACAGATCTTACAGACCTTGACTTATCTAGCTTTGTGTTTTGTGTACCAAACAGTCCCAGCACAGATAATTATCTATACTTGGTAGGTTGTGCATATTTTGTGAGCCTCAACAGCATATATCTTATTTTCTGTCAGATTTTACATATACACCTCTACCTCGATATAACGCTGTCCTCAGGAGCCAAAAAATCTTACCGCATTATAGGTGAAACCACGTTATATCGAACTTGCTTTGATCCTCCGGAGTGCGCAGCCCCGCCCGCCCGGAGCACTGCTTTACCGCATTATATCCGAATTTGTGTTATATCAGGTCGCGTTATATCGGGGTAGAGGTGTACAATGAACAGAGCTCAATGTACAAAAACAGACTGCAAGAGTTTAGCAACCAGTAGATTTCTACAACATAATTCGTAGTTCCACAGCTCAGCAGAAATACAAGATATGCCTTTCTTGATTACTATTAGTTTCTTTCTCATTTTAGTTACACAAAACAACAGCCAGAAAACAATTTACATATTTTTGTTAATATCTCTGTTTGTGAGAGTTAGTTAATATCTCTGTTTGTGAGTTAGTTTCATGGTCATTATTACAATTCTATTCCTTATATTGTGAAACTACCACTGCAGCATCAGCATTATATTTTCCCAGGCAGTAGTATTTCACTTAACCTTTTTCTAGCCATCGAGCATTATGGGATTCTGATACAGTGTGGTTAAAAAAAACCTTCATTGAAATTATATTTAAATCTCCACTGGCAAAGATAGAGAAGGAGAACCCAAGAACAGGGTGCACAAATCCAAACACATGTCCTAAAATGTGGTACAACAGCAAGTATTGCTAGTTTCTCCTGGTTTCAGAGAAAACTCTAAGGCAAAAAGATACTTTTCTAAGATAAGAGTGACAAGGTCTCTCTCTGCTTTTTTTAAATCAAATATGGGCAGTTGGAAGGAGGAAGGGTTCCTTTTTCCTCCTTCTAACTGCCCTGACATTGGAAAAAGCTCAGTGGCTGATACCAAAAAGGAAGTGGAACTAAGAAACTATAAAGCTTGCCTCCAGTGCCTGAAGATCAGTCCAAGTCATAACTCAGTACAGGTAAGACCTTAGTTTAGGGTTTAGTCAGATGCTCTTTTACATTTAAAACTGAGCCTTATGAAGGAGACTATTTTAACTGAATTTTGTTACTAGAAATTGTAAGTCAAATTAATGCACTTTTTGTATGGCTTTTTGATACCTACAATGAACTCCTGATTTCTTTCTGCCCTTCTTCTCTTCTCTGATTTTATATGTCATCTATAACCTGCATCACCCATATTATAATTTTAGTATGATAAAATGATGTTAGAATATTCCTTTACATTTAGTGGAACAAGATTTGAAAACTAGACATTAGAAAATAAATGCTTAGGTTTTCATTTAAAAACAAACTAAAATTAAAAAAAATGTTTTCTTACACTTAAAAGTGGAAAAAATATTGGCAAATTACATCTTTGGAACATTGTCTGGGAGCAGTCTGCTTCTATGATTAGAGTAGATGCAAAAAAGAATTAGAAGTGAGAGATGCGTTTCTGTTTCCACCAGTCTGTAGGATCAGCTGTTCATGGCATCATAGATTCAGACTGATATAAAGTTGCCTCTTCACTGCATTTTAATTAACAGGTGACTGAGAATCAGACAATATCTTCCCCAAACAGCTCTTGATTTTGGTTTTCTTTACAGGTTGGAGGATAACTGTTTCTTACTTGCAACTTTTATTTTGGTCTGTTCAGTTATGGCTTTTCTATACATGTTTTATCCTGTCAGTTCACTGTGTATTTGTTGTGACAGTACTGAAAGCACAAAACCTAAAGCAAAAATCCAACATAGAGTCAATTATATATCCTAGGAGTTCAGACTGACATACATATCCCTAAAATGGTAATTGGACATTGGGTATTTTGGTAGCTGAAGTAAAAACAACCAAATTATCTCACTAGTTGCTATTTAAGCTCAGTAAATATTTTTTTTGAGGAAAATGTCAACAGGAGTTTTACTACAGCATATGAATTTAGACATGCTTGGCAGCCAAGTTTTTGAGGAAGCAAACCCCTCCCACTTGGATTCAAAACAGATGGCGAACATACAAGCCTACGTGACATACTGTGATGGAAAAAATAAACGTGGACAATGTAAACACTGTGTATAGTAGCATCTTGTATAATTTCCTGGACTTTTAATGCATTACTTCTTGTATATATGAATTACTAGGTTAGTACATGTTTCCATCTGTTTCTCCCTTTTTTGCAAATATACTACACAATAGCTGTACATTCTGTAAAGTTGAAAAACAAAACAAAAAAGTAAGACTGCAAAGGAAGGCCTGGAAACAGTGCTTCAAAGGCTTCCTTTCAGAGCCAAATGATATGGACATGTTTGGTCAAACAAGAAGAAAGATTAGCAAATATAAAAGACTTAGAAATAGAAATAATTAGTTTGCAGACCTTACACTCCATTACAAGAAATACAAAAAATTATCTCCCCAGATAACTGCGAAGGGGCAATTAAACAGAACACTATGCAAAATAACAGAATTTCTGATTAAATTGGCTTGGAGCAGACTGTTTAGCAGGGCTAATAAATCTGATAGAGTTGTGGTATCTGTCTTGTTATTCTGGACTCAGTAAACAATAATTAAGTAGGATAGCCAAAAACCAAGACAGAACTAACACATTAAAACAAAACAAAATATCACAAGAATATTTTGAGCCTTACACTGCCTTACTCAAGTTAGTGAGGGAGAAGCTAAAATGTGTGCATCTCTGGAAGACCTACATTTATGTAAATTAATTGGAAGGCAGGTGGAAAAACTAGAGTCTCTACTAATAATCACTAAAACAAAATACAATACCAAAGCTTACAACTAGTTGTGCTTTCTCTAATCCAGATAGAATTGGAATTTGGCAAAGCACTTTCAAAAAAGAGAGGCTCACATATAGGCTGACCTACATGTGTTTCAAGTCTGGAACACTACTAAACATCATGGGTGAAATCCTAGCTTCACTGAAGTCCATGGGAATTTTGACATTGATTTCACCCAATGTGCTTGTCCTCACTATACAGAACAATAACAGAACATTCTCCAATCAGGTCAGTATTACTAAAGAGAGATGTTAAAATTATGACAGGAATATTTTCCATAGTAGAGCTATTAGAAGCATAAGTAGAACACATGTTGACCACATGGAATTCCTAGTCAGATCCAAAATTAAGCAAGATGCTGACCAAAGTACTTGTGGTGTGTTTTGGCTGATCAACACTTGTGAAAAACAGTTGACTCCCCCAACTGGAGTATGTGATGGGAGGCAATCTGGTTTATTAATATATATCAGTTTATTAATTTATATGAATTTCCTCATCTATGAAATGGGGATAATGATACTGACTTCCTTTGTACAGCGCTTTGAGACCTAAAGACAAAAAGTGCTATATAAGAGCCAGGATTATCATATTATTTATTTTTAGTTCCGACAATTTGCTCAGCACTGGACCGGACACCATTATAAAAACAGATCCTGATTTTCATTTATACTAAAGCCCTTTTACACCACTCTGGCAGCAAAAAGGTCTCTTACAGTTAGTGAAAGTGTAATTCATACCCACTTGAAAGACTCTTCACACTGCCAGAGTGTTGTAAAGGGGCCATACTTTTAATGGGGCCTACAGTCTCTGCCTCAAGGAACTTGCACTGTAAGAGGTAGATGCAGATATTATGTTTTCCCCTAGTGGTAAGATTTCTGTATTCTTTCCTGTTTGTGACATTACTCATATTATTAAGTTGTGGAGCTAAGAATAATGGCATAAGTATAGTATTTGTACCTTTATTTGTTATTATAGTTCTGCAGTTTTATTTCACCTTGTTTTTGTGTTTGTAAAATAAATGCTGATATCTCAATGGACAGGGAAAGTGGGATTTTCAAAAGTGCTCAGCACTGGCCTAACCCTCCAACTGAAGGTTAATGCCAGTGGGAGCAGAGTTTGGCCAATGCGAGTGCTTTTGAAAAATCAAACACAAAGTGACAGGGACTGTGTGGTGCTGTATGATTGAATATAGCCATTTATATCAGTGATATTGCCACTGTTACACAATTGCAAGAAGTCTTGTACAAAGTATATCATGTAAGGTGTCAATGGAAAAGTTATGCTTTGCTAAGTATGATTATCCTGTTTAAAACCATGTATCATCACTGTATCTGAAGTTATGAATATTGGCTGTGTGACTATATCTTAAATGTGCTTGTTCTTGGGTGACACCCACCAGATAAGATTTACCTAAGAGTCAGACAGCTATGCGTTGATGGCTCATTAAGGACATTTAATTCTAACAATGGGTCATAGAAGAAGCTCCTCTTGCCTGGTGAACATTCCTGTGGACGCCCCAGCCAGAATATGAATAATGGCTGCCCCTGTAAGTCAGTAAGCCATGTGACTTGCTGATGTGATCCTGGACTCCATCTTGTGCCAGTAATTTTCCACAAACTGTGAACTTTGTTCTGGGACAGCAAACTTCCAAGCACATGGCAGAAGGTATAAAAGACCCTCGAATCATCTCCATGTTGCCTCTTTCCTGCTCTGATTCTGTGGACTATGGACTTACAACTAAAAGGAGCATATTGAACTACGGACTGAGGACCTTCCAATCTTTTGGAAGTTACCAAAGAAACTTTACAATCCAGCAGTCTGTAACATCATTGCCACAAACCTGAGATAAGAACTTTGCAATGATTGTATGTATATGATCTATTAGCCATTTTAACTCTTTTCTTCTTTTCTCTTATAAATAAACCTTTAGATTTTAGTTGCTAAAGGCTTGGCAACAGCGTGATTATTGGATAAGATCTGAGTTGACCTGGCTGTATGGCTGGTCTCTTGAGATCAGAAGAACCCTTTGTTTGATTAAATTGGTTTTCAATAGCCATTAATCATAAAGTCTAGTGTCTGGGTGGTGAAATAAAGTCTGGAATGCCTAAAGACACTGCATTTTTGACTTCTTGTTAACCAGTGTGGTGAGACAGGCATTTACTTTTGTTACTGGCTTGGTATATCTAATACCAGTGTGGGGTAAGTCTGCCTTATTTCTCAGCAGTTTGTCCTGAATCTGGTATTCTTAGCTGTGACCCACTAAGGCACGGTGACAGCCTGATTAGCTTTAAACCAGTGAAAAGTGCATATAACACACTACCAAATCAGAAAGCAGCATTTTGCACTAGTGCAAATGACTATGTGAGGTGGAAGGAAACAGGCTCCCTAAGTCTAAATCTTAACAGTATGTTAAAGAATGTTATTGACCTAAAATATATATGTCTGCCTGAGACAGATAGATGTGTGTTTAGGTGTGTGTAAATACTTGCAAATCCATTAGTATGGAGACTCACAGCCCATACCAGGAAGACCAGAAACTGAACTTGTTAGGGCACAGTGTGAAAAGCATCTAAAGAAGCAGAAGAGACTAATGTAGATTGGAACATGGAAGAAAGGATGCAGATGGGGATATTGTGATAATTTGTCACTGACAAACAGCCTGACACCTTCCATTATCTTAATATATAGGTAGGGACTTTTTGTGTAGCTAGACCTCTCGTAGTGGGTTGATTCATGCATCCATTATTATGGATGGCAGACCTCAAAACCTTAGCTATGGATAGTTAGATCTTTCAGCTCCCTTATGACTACTTTAGCATAGCACTCCATCTGATCACAATATAGCATAGCCTAAAAACAAGGACATGTCCTATAAGAAAGATGATCTGGATATTCTCTCTGACATTGGACCCCAGATTTAAGCAAACTAATTGCACATCAGATCAACCCAATAACAATGGAAGTAATCATCTGAAATATCTTAGATTACTTTTACTGAAAATGTTGGCTATATTAAAGTTTCATTTTAATTGTCTTATCCCCCTGTTCATGAGGCAGCTGGTTATTGACTTTTAGCAGAATATGAGCATTAATCTAAAACTCATTTTTAAGAAAAAAAAATTCTTCATCAAAATTTTGTGCACACTCATGTATTATTCTGCTTTTCATGTTTCCTTTTTTTTCAAAGTATTCAGACCAAATATGTGCATGGCTGCTAATGGAAGAGGCGTCAAAAGCAGCACTGTTCCATTGTATTTATTTAATAATTGAAATATTAAATAAAGAAGATGACAGTTGCAAACATTTGTGGGAGGGGGAATGGAGTTCCTTATTGTTGTTTCATGGTGACATAATCAGGTTATAGGATTATCTACATCAGAGAAAAGCAACAGAGAGTCCTGTGGCACCTTTAAGACTAACAGA